>NW_026728066.1:600000-900000 GCF_030684315.1 Stegostoma tigrinum
AGGATTGGAGGCAGTGGAAGTTCGACAATGGCAGAGAGGTGATCAAGGAAAGCAAGGGTCATAAAACCATACAGATGGACAGAGTTATCCAGATTTACAGCACAGAGTGTGCCGTCTGCCCACCATTCCGATGCTAGTCATCAAACATCAGTGAAAGAGAGCAATAGATGAACATGGATTCAGATCCCACAGCAAAGGTGTCACTCCAGATGCAGAGACATTGAACCTCTCCCAAATAACACAGGACAACAATAAAATCCTTAAATTATTAATGACTCATTAAAAAATATTTAGCCCTGAAACAGTCTTATTGATTACAATATTACAATCTGCTGGAACCTGCAGCTGGAAAGATTTCAAAAGTTCCATGTCAGAGAATAGTTTCAAAATTAAGGAAATCCCTTGGAATCGGGTGATGTAACTGAGGTTACTCCGTGGAAATTCTATGAGTTAATTTGTAAAATCAATCTCCATCAGCCAGAGCGAGCCATTCAGAAGAGATAATCATTTCAATTGATTTGGGTTTTGCTGTGTGTACCAGCCACTCTGAGCTCTGATAAAATGAGTTTCAAAAATCCATCCATCAGTCCAGTACAGATGTTCACAACATCCCCTCTTCACAGCTCAGGATGACTGACTATTCTCCCTGCTGTACAATATCCCTCAGCGTGGCCAGCAGTCACTCAATTTGAGGATAGCGTCTCCTCAGGGCCATAAGTTTCTATCCTAGGTTTTCATATGAATGAATCAGTCTTCTCCATCCACCCAACCAGAAATTGGCCACTTGCTCGTGCTGCAATCCTAATGTGCCTGAATGAAACCTAGAAACAAAACCCAGGTCATTGCCGTTGAGAAAAAATAAGTAAATTAATCAACCATGTAATTAATAAATAATTAAATAATATAATATTGTAGATTCTATTAAGTTCTCTTCTAATCTGTCCTTCTGTGTTCAATTACTTATGCACATATATACCCAGGTCATTCTATCCTTGCAACCCCTTTAGAGATGTACCCTTTATTTTATATTGCTGATGTACATTCATCCCATTAAAATGTATGACCTGACACTTCTCCACATTGAAATTCATCCACCTCTGATCCACACACCCCACTAACTTTACACAAGTTTCCAGAAAATTACGAGAGGCATTGATTGAATGGAGAGTGAAGTATTTTCTCAGGTGAAAATGTCGATTACTATGGGATCTAAGTTTAAGGCAAAAGGGTGTATGTTTAAAGGAGATGTAAGAGGCAAGCGTTTAGACAGTGGGTTGTAAGTGCTTGGAATACACTAGTAGAGGGGGTGGTAAAGGTGGATATGAGAGATAGGTGAATAGGCAGAGAATAGAGTGATATGGATTGCACAGAAACAAAAGGTTTTTAGTTTCGAAAGGCATCATGTATCAGCACAGTCTTGGTGGCCCAAAGCACCTGTTCCTTTGCTGTGTTGTTCTTCTTTGTACCATTCTGCTCACATTTTTCTCTGTTTCCAAATCCTAACGTATGCACAAATATTGATCCTGTTCCCTGTAGTCCTATGTTTAGAGCATTAATATATATTTGGAAAACACAAGGGTCTCAACATTGCCACCGAGGGAATTTCAATAGATTCATTCAACTATCCCAAAAAATATCCAAAGCCACTGTTGTATTTCCTTTCTCTCAGCCAATTTTGTACATGTATTGTTATTGTAGTTATTTTCCCCAAATACATAAGCTCACGGGTCAGCTCAATAACATTGAATCACATACTTTCTGGAAGTCTTGGACAAACATGAACTGTATTCCTCTGATCAACCCCATATTTCACACGTTGAAAAGAAAACGTAGGTCATTAACGCAAGTTAACTAACATCATGTCTCCTGGAGAAATAGATGGCAACTTCCCATGAATTGACTGATCTTTGCCCATGTAACTCTTCATTTTGCCTTCACCGTTGCGTCTACAAGTTTCCAAGCAACCAAAGTAAATTGGCTTGTCTGTAACAGTTGGATATATTCTTGCAACTTCTGTTTAACAAATGACTAAACTTTGCAATTTCCCTGTATTCCAGCACTACTCTCGATTAACTTACAAATTCAGCAAAGTTTCTGATCACTTCGAGCAGACTTTGAAAGTAGACATGGCGAGCCCCAGTGAGACAGTTCTCATTCTTCCATGTGGCTCACGATCTCAGAAGATACCCATTTTGGAAAAGCCTGATTGTTTTTTTTTGCTGCTGAATACCACGGGATTGTTACAGCTCCACTTGTCTCACGTTCAAAGCCATTTTCAAAACTTAAACACAAGCACAAGACTGATGAATGTAGAAGGGGTAATGTGCACTGAGCATATTCATCTAACTAGTACATGGGAGCATAAAGATGAGATCCTTGTGCCTCTCTAACCTGTCATCGACAACCCCATCACGTTGTAACACCTTGTGTCTTATGTTCCTCCAGCTCGCTTTCCAGGTAAACATTGGATTTGCCATTGGCCTGCATTGGCATTGAGCACTAATTGACATTGGATCTGGCTGGGCTGAGGGAGGTGAAGGTGAGACAGGGCCAGAAGCAAAAAGAGATGCAAAATCGGGGTGTTGTGAATCAGTTGATTTCAGTGGGGACCGAGTGCTGTGATTTGCAGCCCGAGTTTCCCAGGAGTTACAGTGATTGGGCTAGTGTTTTTTTTAATTGAACGTTTTCCTCAAGCGTGACTTCCTTTTTGTAAACCATGCTGACTCTGCCTGGCTCCGATCTGATCTGTACCACTCATAAACAAAACATTTTACTGTATTTCAGTATATGTGACAACAAATCAATCTGTGCATCCCTCTGTTTCCCTCTCGGTCTGTCTGTTGATCTCTCTCTGTGTCGGTTCTACACTTTTTCTCTCCCTGTGTACCATCCGCACTCTTCTCCAAGAGCAAAAGCCTGTAAGCCCATCACCATTCTGTTAAGCTAGCAATGGCCTGTCAACACATCTCCACTGTTCTACCAATGACCTGTGAACACGTCTGCATTCCCTTCTTCTTGCAACAACTTATTAACACACGACCAGTCTTTTCTTGTAGCTACAGCATGTGAAACATTCCCAATCTGTTCCCCCAGCAACAATCTGTGAGCCCATTGCCACTGTATTGCCCGAGTCAAGGCCTATGAGCAGATCCTTAGACGGTTGCCCTTGGAAAGGCCTATGAATCCATCCCCACTCTGATCCCCTTGAAACAGGCTCATACCCATCCCCAATTTCATTGCAAAAGACTGTGACCACATCTCCAATGTACCCCAAGCAACAACCTGTTGAACATCCACAAAATGTTCTCGTAGCAACAACGTGTGAACTGATCCTGCCTCTGTTCTCTTAGTAACAGCCTGTCAGCCAATCCCTACTCTCTTCCCCTAGCAACGGCCTGTGAAACCACCTCCACTCTGCTGCACTGACAACTGCCTGTGACCCCATTCCCAATCTGCTCTGCTAGAAACAGTCTGTGAAACCATCAATACTGTATCACTTGCACCAGCCTGTGAACCAATCCTCACGCTTTTGCCTGAGCACCAGACTGTTCAACCATCTCCACACTGTTCTCCTAGCAGTGACTTGGGAACCCAATCCCAATTTAGTTTTATAGCAATAGTCTATGATCCCATCCCCATTCTGTTCCTCTAGCAATGGCCTGTGAGCCCATCTTAATCTTGTTCCCCTCGCAATGATCTGTTAACCCACTCCCACTGTGTTCTCCTTGCAATGGCCTATGAACCCATCCTAACAATGTTACTCTAGCCATAGACTATAAACCCATCCCACACTCTGTTCTCCTAACAGCGATGTGTGAACGTATGCTGAAACTGTTCTCATAGAAAATGGCCTGTTAACTCATTCCCACACTATTATACCTAGGAATGGCCGGTGAGCCCATCCCCATTCTGCTGTGCGAGCATAGGCCAGAGAACCCTTCCTTAGTATGTCCCTGTGCAGCAGCCTGTGAATGCATCCTCTGTTCTAATCGCACCCCGCCTCTGTTCTACCAGCTATGGCCTTTGAACACCGCCCCACACTGTTGCTTTAGCAATGATCTCGTGATGCATTCCCACTCTGTTTTCCTTGCCTTGGCCTGTGAACCAATCTTCATTCTGTTACCCTAGCATTGCCCTCTGAACCCATCCCCATTCTGTTACCCTAGCATCAACCTGTGAATTCATCCCCACTCTGTTCTGCTTTTAACAGCCTGTGTACAGTAGATAGGGGGAGATTTGAAGGATGGAGGGGAGATGGGGATTTATAGAAAGCTGTGAGAGAGACAAGAAGCTGGGAGTATGAAGGCAGAGGAAGGCAGTAAAATCTGTGGGATCAGACTGTGCAGCAGCCCCATTTTTGTCCCTTTGTCTCCCCCAAGCCCCAGCCCAGGGCTCACCCCCTTGTGGTCCAAACTCCAGAGACTGCCTGAGCCCCATAATTCATTCCCCCATGAGCATGTGAGTGTGGAATTGAACGACAAGGACACGAGATGGTTGATTATAATTCTCTCGGTCTCTCTCTCTCTGGTCCCAGCTCCTGTCTGACGATTCTTCACTGCAGAATGATTTAATTCTCTCTGTCTCTGCATCATCCCGAGTTTCAGCTCCTGAATAAAATCACCGTGGGGGTGGAAGTAAGACAGAGAGAAATGAAAATGGATTAAATTTTTTTAAAAAACACCGAAAGCTCAGCAAAATCACACCGCTTGCTGCTTCAACAATGTGAGACATTCCCCACCCAGCACAGCAAGATCCCACTGCTGGTTGTCTGAACACCCACAATCTCACAGTCTCCTCACCTCACCCCACCCCGCCCTCCTCACCCAAACACCAGCACAGCTCCTGATTTTAAACCCAGAGAACGAGGAACAGGAAGATGTCTCCAACTGCCTCAGGACTGTCCCAGTGTTTCTGTTTGAGGGGAAGGGCAGGAGAGATATTTACTCCAGGGCCGGGATTCACACCCCCTCACACATCCCCCATCCCCACTCCCAGAATCTGTGTGCTTTACTCTGCCTACAAGCTTCAGTTTCAGATATCTCCCCACCTGCCCCAGCACAGAGACAGAGAAACAGAGACAGAGATGGTAAGGATGTGGGCGGGGGGGAGAGAGAGAGAAAAACAGACAGACAGAAATTGATCAAATCAAAGCCAGGATATTTTGAAGTAAAAATAAACAGAAACAAAGGCAATCCTGCCACTGGCTGACCTCCAACATTTCCCCATTTTATCAGCATTTCCCCTGGTTTTGAACCCAGAGAAATGGAAGAGATTTCAACTGGGATCAAGGGGCAGATGCTTTCTGACTGCCCCCAGGGTTTATTTTTGTAGAGGCTGGACAGAAACACAGTGGTGGGGAGTCACTCCTCAGAGCCTGTATCTCTGTCCCAATCTGCGTCCCCATTTAATGTTTAACCTGTCCCCACCAGCTTGTTCTCTGACACTCCAGTGAGCAGTAGCCAAAGAAATGACCAATGTTCCCCTCTGCCCACTCCCATTCACCAGGCACAAACCCCATGCCCACTCCATCTGGGATTGGTGCTGTTTCCACATGAAATATTAATGATGAACCTTTTAAAGTGTCCAGTCACCTGTCTCTCTCCCTCCCCATCTCTGTCTCTGCCCCTATCCATGGATCCATCTCTGTTGACTTTCTCCTGCTCGAGAATCGAGCAATGTCGCTCACTCTCTCCATTTTCTCCAAGTTTCAATAGCAATTCCCTCTCCTGCCTCACGTTTGCCATGAGTTCCCATCTCCCCACTGTGTCTCGTGGATATTTGCAATGTCAATGTCACATTTTGTAGTTTGAGGGTGTGACGGGAGGTGGGGTGGGTCTGGGCTGTGTGGGGCCGGGGAGCTGTCTGGGGATGGAGGGATGACACACCCACTCACTACACTCACTATCAGGCAGTCAGCAGACTCAGGCCACGACCCTGCAGACAGCCTTGCGTTGCACATGAAGGTGACGTGCAGGCTGCAGTGGTGCACAGTAAGATCCCACCCGTAGATGTGTGTGGGACTGCTGAGGGATTCCCTCAACACCTTGTCAGAGCCCAGCCCACCCCCTCCATGGGCTGCAATGTGAAAACAGGCCTCTCCCCCACTGAACCCGCCAGCAAATATTACACTCCCCCATTTCAACTTGGAGCTGGGTCAGGCTGAACACGGGAGTTAGCCTCTCACCACCACCTCCCTCGATCCTGTACCTGGCCCCACAAAACATGCCCACCTCTACCTGTTTCAGCTGTATTCCTTTTCCCTCCAACACTCCCATCTTCACCCCAACCCCACCCCCACGCTCCCTGCTGTGCAGGATCCCACAAACAGCAAAATGTGAAAATGGCCACACGTTGATGGAGAAGGTTAAGCTTATCCTGAACAGTGGCGTAGAGGGAGTGGGGGTGGGATGTCAGACCCTGCAGTTTCTGCCCTTTGTAATGCTGAGCCCCGCCCCTGTGCCAGAGCCTGCATTGACCCCCAATTCCTCACCCCCACCCCTCCCACATATTAAAATAAGGTCCCAGTCAATGGGAACAATTCCCTCCACTCACCCCAAAACCTCATGGACAGGCCGAGAGGAGCCACGAGGCGGGATTGGGACATGGGGCTGTTGAGGGAGGTTGTGGGACCCTAATCCTCCCTTCCCACAACCTGGCATCCCCATCCTACCTACCCACCTCTCCATTAAAATGGCAATAAGTCCCAGCGGAGTTTCTCCGAGATTTTCCAAGATGAATTGCAGGAAAGAAAACAGTTTGATGGATGGACAGGAGTACCCAGCTCACCCCTTCCCTCCCCTCCCTGTAACCTTCAGCTCACCAATACACTTCATTCGAGTGGCGCCTGTACCTTCCATTTATTGCTTGCTGCCACATGGCCCCATCTGAAACACAGATATGACTCACACAGTATCACATTGGATTAGGACTCCTGATCTCCCCCCGCCCTCCCCTCTCCCCATCCCCATACACAACACCCAGAAGTGGCTAAAATTGGAATGAACGAAAAACCACACAGCAAGATCCCAACATAGTCTCACTGCATTCCAGTAGAAACACATCACAAACACAGTTCGAAACCAGAGGCTGCAAATTTTGAGACAGTCATCCCCCTCCCCTCATGTCTGTGTATCTCTCCGACTTGTCTCTGTCTCATTCTCTCTATCCCAGGCTTCATCTTACTCACGTGTTATGAACAATTTCCTCTGCATTTTAAATGTTCAATGACTGGAAACCCCACCCCCACCTCCCCCAGCCCTTTTGTCTATTCCCCACCTCCCGTACATCCACCCCACTCCCACTGCCCTCCGATCTCACTCCCATCCCCCCCTTTCTAAGCTTCTGCTTTCTGTCTCCATCTCCCTTTCCCCCCAACACTGTCTCTGAATTATACCTCTGTGTCTGAAATGTTGTCACCCCTGCCATTTAGTAACCCTGACCTGTCACACTGCGGCATTGACTGTCTAAAGTGGTGGGACGGTCTGGAGAGAGTGGTGGGAGTGGGGAAGGCCTAAACTGAAGAATGGCAATGGAGAGAGGGAAAGGGGGAAGAGATAAAGTAAGAGAGAAAGAAAGAGCCAGAATATGGTCAGAGAGAAAGGGAGGAAGACCCCAGCCTGAGGAAGGTGCGTGGAGAAGGAGATGGACAGAGTGAGACAGAGAGACAAAGAAAATGTAATAACAAAGGCTCTGTAAACAACATTTGGACACTGGGCATCTTGTTGCAATGTAGGCCACACAACAGGTAATTTGACACACAGCAAGATCCCACAAGCAGCAGTGTGGCTGCAGACAGATTGTGTGTCTCACTGATGCTGGTTAAGGGCTCAATTCTGGCTCCAGGCTGACAAAAAGCGACAAATCTTGCCATTTACGAAATTCAAAATACTTCCTTCTCTCTCTCTCTCTCTCTCTCTGTGTCTCCCCTCCACCTCTGATATCTCTCTCTCACTCTGTCTTGCCCACCTCTTTGTGTGTCACTCTCTCTCCCTTCTAAATCTCTGATCTTTCTGTCTTTGTTCCTCTCTCACTGGTTCCCTCTCCCCTCCCCTTATCTCTGATCTTTTTTTCTCTCTCTCCCAGATTTAATCTTGTGCATTGTAATCTTTATCTTTTAAAAAGACGGTGACATTGATATTTGAGGATATTCTGTTTGATAAACGGGGGCACTGTTTCCCAGCATTCTGTGCCAGCAATGCTGCAGGTCACTGATACACAGTGTGATCCCACAGGTCACCCCTTCCTGCTCCAAAATGTGTTGAAATCACAATTTCCATTCAGGCAAGAGGCTATCAGTTTCTTCGGGACTCTTCTTTAAAAAAAAAATCACCCCCTCCATCCCAGGATGTAATTTGGTGGATGGCACTTTCTGGAACAAAGTGATTGGACCTGGGCAGTGATGAGATATTGGAGACCCCAGTTCTCTCCCCCACAAGATGCCCCCTCCCCCAGATCCTGCCTTCCTTTCCCAGCGCAGATACAAATACATATTTTGTCCCTTTATCCCTCTTGTCCCAAATTACCTTGTATTGCAAACTATTTCAAACTCCCCCATTTCAAATAATGACGGGTCATGTTGCTGTGTGTGGGATGTTTCCATTTGTTTGACAAAAAAACAACGAAAGGAAGCTGGAGAGGGTTCAGGAGAGGAGACAGAGAGAGAAAGACAGAGATGCCCTCGCAGATACTCAGCGGATTGAAGTAAAATGGCTAAACAATATTTTATTTTTGTGATTTTCAATTATTTTCATCGTGGCCTGCACACATCACACATTACTCTGACGTGAGAATGAGTCTTAGGAGAGAGTTTCACATTTATGGTTTTAATTTCCTCCGTGGGGAGTCCTGTCAGTCAGACACTCACTGGGAGGAGAATTAACATGTTTGTGTCAAATCCAAAAGGCCCACTTACTTTAACCACAGGCTTCAAACCCGTTTTTAAAAGTTACCTGAAGGCTCCTAAAAGAAAACCGGGGCACACCAGAGGAATTCAAACCTTGAGGTAATGAACAAACACAAATTGCATGGGCCCTGCAGTGTGCAGCCTGTTGAACAGGCCTCTGGCCAATGCCTGACCCTGCCACTCCTCCTCGCTCTGGAGGAAACTTGTGTCCAAGGGAAGGATTTCTTGTCCCATTGTGGGTTCAAAAGAAATGGATAGAGCAAGAGGGGGAAAGTTATTGGAACTGGAAAGGAAGGACATCGTTAAAGAAATCACACAGCAAGAGGTGAGGGTTTGGTGTTTCTCCTTCACACAAGCCATCCCTTATCAATGCCAGGCTCTGATCAAATTGGGGAAAAATTTGGGAAAGTTCAATCCCAGACCCATCAGGCAAGGTTAAAAGGAGGAGATTATCGAGACAGTCGCATTGCTGCAGGCCAGTGAGACACATCAAGATCCCACTGCCAGCAATGTGTCAGGAACAAGATAAACCCAATGTTGGTTAAATGGTAAATATTTTCTGTATCCCCAGGCACAACCATGACAGATACTTAAGAATCTCAAATACCTCTCCCTCCCTCCCTCTCTCTTCTCTTCTCTCCTGCCCCTCTCCCTGTTGCAAGTCTGTCTCTCACTCGCAATGTCGACTTCACATTCTCACATTATTACCCTGACATCAGAACAAGTCTTGTGTGAGATTTCCCATTTACAGTTTTAATTTCCTCCCTGGGGAGCCCTGACACATGTTTGTGTCAAATCACAAGGCCCCAATTACTTTAACCCCAAGCTTCAAACCCTAGGGTGCACCCTGTCCAATAAGCCTCAGGATGATACCCCGCTTTGGAGAAAGCCCTTGTTCTATGTCTTGTGGAACCCAAACGCTTCCCCTTTGGACCTACTAATCCCTTTGGAGAAAAAAAAAGACAGGAATGGTTGAAAGGCAAAGCAGAGACAGTGCAGCAAGATCCTGGGATTTCCTCTCTGTCACACGGACAATCTCTCAGCAACATCTGAACACAAACATATCAGGTGATGCGTTGAGTTTCCATGCCAGTCCCTTTGTAAAGCTTTGAAATGATGGATTACCTGAATAAAACAGTCACTGCCTGCAACAATGACACTGGGACAATTGATACACAGCAAGATCCCACAGGCAGCAGTGTACCAGCAGTCAGGTAATCTGATTTTGTTCCCCTTCTGTGATGCTGGCTCAGTTTAATTATTTCCTGTGACCCCAGAATCTGACATTACAGTTAATTCACAATCTCAAATACTCTCCCTGGCTCTCCTGTTTGTCCGACTCTTTCAATTCTTCAAATCTTTCTCTCATTGTCACATTTTATCACGCTGTACTCCATCCTTGACCCACATTAAACCTCAGGGTCAAAAAGAGATATGACTCATGCAAGTCTCTCATGGGATGCAGTGGGAACAGGCATCTGGCCAATGTTGTCCCCCTCTGGAAGCAAAGATGGTGGCCATGGGTACCCACTTAGGCCAAGCTATGCCTGCCTCTTTGTAGGTTACGTGGAACAGTCCCTCTTCCACACCTACACGGGCCACAAACCCCACCTCTTCCTCCTTTACATTGATGATTGTATCAGCGCCACCTCGTACTCCCACGAGGTGCACGAACAGTTCATCCACTTCACCAACACCTTCCACTCCAAACTTAACTTCACCTGCACCATCTCTAAAACTTTTCTCGCGTTTCAGCTATCTAGAATGCACCTCCTCCCACCCACCTTCCTGCAAAAATGCCACACCCTATTCCCAATTCCTTCACCTCCGCCAAAACTGCTCCCAGGATGAGGCATTCCACTCTCATACATCTCAGATGTCCTCGTTTTTCAAGGACAGCAACATCCCCCCCACAGTAGGTGAGAATGCCCTCGACCGTATCTTTTGCATTTCCCGCAACTCATCCCTCACACCCCATCCCAGCAATAACCAGCAAAAGAGAGGTCCCCTCGTCCTCACGCACCACCCCACGAACCTCTGGATCCAACGCATCATCCTCTGACACTTTCGCCATCTGCAATCTGAACCCACCACCAAAGGTATTTTTCCCTCCCCACCCTTATCTGCCTTCCGAGGGACCACTCTCTCCGTGACAACCTTGTCTGCTCGACACTCCCCTCCAAGCCCACCACTCCCACCACTTTTCCCCTGCAACTGCAGGAAGTGCTCCACCTGCCCCCACACCTCCTCCCTCACCCCCATCCCAGGCTCCACGAAGACTCTCCACATCAAGCAGATGTTCACCTGCACATCTTCCAATGAAGTATACTGCATCCGCTGTTCCTGGTGTGGCCTCCTCTATATTGGGGAAACCAAGCGGAGGCTTGGGGACCACATAGCAGAACACCTCCGCTTGGTTCACACCAAACAACTGCACCTCCCAGTCGCAAACCATTTCAACACTCCCTCGCATTCTGCAGACAATATGTCCATCCTGGGCCTCCTGCAGTGCCACAATGATGCCACCTGAAGGTTGCAGGAACAGCAACTCATATTCCGCATAGGAACACTGCAGCCCATTGGTACCAATGTGGACTTCACCAGCTTCAAAATCTCCCCTCCCCCTACTGCATCCCAAAACCAACTCAGCTCATCCCCGCCTCCCTAACCTATTCTTCCTCTCACCTATCCCCTCCTCCCACCTCAAGCTGCACTCCCATTTCCTGCCTACCAACATCATCCCGCCCCCTTGACCTATCTGCCTTCCCTGGACTGACCTATCCCCTCCCTACCTCCCCACCTACACTCACCTTTTCTGGCTCCATCCCCACCACTTTGACCAGTCTGTCTCCTCTCCGCCGATCTTCTCCTCTATCCATCTTCTGACTATCTCCCCGGCCTCCCAATTTATTTCAGAACCTCCTCCCCTTCCCCCATTTCTGAAGAAGGGTCTAGGCCTGAAACGTTAGCTTTCCTGCTCCTCTGGTGCTGCTTGGCCTGCTGTGTTCATCCAGCACTACATTGCGTTATCTCTTAATCCCTCTGGAAGTTGTTCTTTTTCGAAGCTTTCCTGGCCCCAGACATTTTGGATCTTCAAATTGTCGCTTTCCAAACCAGAAATTCCTGGGGATAAAAGAGAAAAGATTAGTTGAAAGGAGCAACTGAAGCATTTTGCAGCAAAATTACACAACAAGAGGCCAGGCTTATCTGCACTACCCCACCTCCACGGCGTTACAAAACATCACAGCAATATCCAAATACCAAACAAATCATAAGCTGGTAATAAAACAAAGGTTTAAAATATTAATAAACACACACACACACGCACAATCTCAACCAAACAGGGAGAGCTGCTCACTACACAGTGTAAACCTGATACATTTCTCAGTGAATGGTTTGCAGACTCCACCTCTGACACATTGCAATGTCCCTCAGGCTGCTCATTAGGGAGGCCTCTGTGTGATAGAGATGGTAATTCCCAGGATTGGAGTCTTTTGTTGGATTTTCCTGGTCATTGAGGTGTTAATTCTAGGGCAGCAAAGCATTACCATTCCTCTCTGATGAAGGGCCTAGGCCCGAAACGTCAGCTTTTGTGGTCCTGAGATGCTGCTTGGCCTGCTGTGTTCATCCAGCCTCACATTTTATTATCTTGGAATTCTCCAGCATCTGCAGTTCCCATTATCTCTAATTCTCAATCCATGTAGTTTTTTCCCTTCACCGCTGGACTCCAGCTTTACTCACTCACCTGTGTGCAACCATATCAAATGTGTTCTGTCAATTCAAAAACACCACTCCCTCTGGTTCCCATGTGTGGAAGCTTCAACTATTATACACATATTACTTGGTCGTACATGCATTGAACAAAAGACCACAACACACAGGAATTGCCAAAACAAACAGGAAAGTACATCTACTTCTATTGATAATCTAGTTTTACATCTCATCATCCATATTCTCTCACTTTCTCTCTCTCTCATACATACATCACATATATCGAGTTAATAAATGCTCCCATCTTTCTCCATGTCTTATCTCTCAAAAATCCCTCTTTCAGTTTAAATGTATTGCTCACATTTGGATGTGACATGATTATAATTGAGTAATGAAACTACGAAGTCATGAGGGAGGAACTGGCTAGAGTTAATAGGAATACAATCTTAGTCGGGAAGATGGTGAAGCAGCAATGGAAGACATTTCTGGGGATAATTTGGACACACACCTGAAATTTGTGGACTGAAACTTAATTAACACAAACTTCACAGGTTTTTCAAAGATGTCTTCCTTTCCCTGAATCTAAGCTCATTCTGCCAAGTCATTTTATGATTCCCCTCAAATGTCTAGTTTTCACAGTCAACATAAAAGATTCCAATATTTCCCTCATTAACAGACATCAAGTTGCCCAAAATTTAGTTTTATTTTGTTTTCTCTCCCACTCCAGTTTTTATTGGGGTTACAGCAGCTACTTTCCATTGTGTGGGAGCCAAAAATTCCAGAATCTAAGGAAATTTGAATGGAAATCAATAATTCTTTCTTGTAGTTAAAAGTTTTAAATGGCATTTGAATAAGTACATGAACAGGAAACAGTTGGAGAGATATGGGCCAAGTCCAGGTATGTGAAAGGAGGATAGTTTGGGATTGTGTTTGGCATGGACTGGTTGGGCTGATGAGCTGTATTGCCACCTCCATGTATACTCTGGGACGTACCAGAGCAACGTATCAAACCTCAGTTCAATTAGTTTTGCGTAATTCTTCTTTATTAATTCTACTCTCCCACAGTTTCTCACTTTAACAGTCACTGTCCTGTAGAATTTCTGGAAGATTTTCTGTATCTTCACTCAGCAGTGGGTCAGTGGGGTTGGGGTGAAGAGAGATGCCTCTGTCACCAAGTGAATACATCGGAGCACTGCACTTAGGCATTGATCGACCTGGCACCCACTCCTGCTCGGAGAGTTGAAGAATCTAAACAGTTCAATGAAACTGTCATTTGATGGCCATCGACGGATCATGCTTAAACCAGTGACACAAAGCTGTAACCACCTCATTTTAGAATCAACCTGCCCTCACACTTCGCAACTGGCATAGGCCCAGGTAGAGAGAAGAATAAGTATACAATCAAAATATTAATAACTGCAAGTGTGGCCAGAAGAGAATTTAAACTGGAAAGACGTGGATGACGGTTTATTCAGAAACAGCACTGAGGCAGAAGTGAAAGCTGGGAATATTATTGGTGATAAAGGGAAAATTGTGATATAAATCAGCTCAGGACAAAATGGGCCAATGCTGGTTATGAACACTTTTGTTCCTCCTCGGGTGTTTGTAAGTGAAGGTGAAAACAGCCATGAAATAAGAATTGAGATTGTAATTGAAAGTGAGTGCAATAGTTTCCATCAATACCAAATACAGAGCTTAGAAATTGAGATGCTGTTCACAAAGGCTTCCAGAATTAATAAATGGACAGAGATTGAGAGACTAACCAAGAACTCCAACAAAAGTGAGGATGGGATAGTAACCCGCTTGAATAATCATGAGTACACATTCTATCCGCAATGTCAATGGTATCCAATCGATAGAAAGCCAGTAAAAGCCATCGGATAAACCCTGTCAATTGATGGAAGATTCCATTCTATTACTCTCAGATTCTGGTACGTTGTCGTAACATTCCTGTCTATGGTTCTGAGATTCTGATCCATTATTGGAACATTCAACTCCATTGTTCTCACATTCTGATCCATAATTGGAACATCCCGATCTGCTGGTCACAGATTCTGATCTCTCTCCCTCTCTCTGGAGCTGCTGATCCCAATTATGTTGACTATGCCACAGCCATGGATACTGTGGGGTAACACATTGGGAGAAACCCCTTATTAAAAGAAGACGGAAACCCTCCAGTGACACAGTTAGTATCCATGGCGACTGACATTAATTCAAGTCACAGGGCAAACAGCTCCAGTTAACCCCTTTCAATACAACACTCTTATTGTAACAACAATATCCGGACTGGGATGCTGACATTGCTTGCTTTTGGTCTTAGTGCCCATATCCAATTACTCTCACACAATGACAGAAGCAAAACACAAAGGTGATACTTTCTCTTTACAGGCTCGATGATTCTGTTTTGCTATCCACATGAGATGCTCAGCGTAACCACATGCCTAAGAGCCACTCGAGAGGTTGCTACTGCGTTGAAGTGTCTGTCACTACAACTGACAATCTAAAAACTGTCTCTGGACACAACTGCCCTGAAGAAAGACTGGAAATGTGGATTTCACCGAATTTTCCTCTCACTGCCCTGACAAGGCAACATTTTATCTTTAACAGAATGCAATCAATAATTTGTTTCAAAATTTGCAAACATTTTTTGCACAGTTTATACACCTTTTCTTTACTTTTTTTGGCCTCAGCTCAAAAGTAAGCGCAAAATTTCCAATTGCCTTGTTTATTGGGGTTAAAGAGACAGAGACAGCATCTGTGTGATTGGTTAGCAAACAGAAAGGAATAGGAGACAGTGCCTGCGGAGACTGGCCAGGAGTACAGTGATATCCCCCAGACACCAATATCTTCTTATAGTCAGAATAAAATAAATTCCAGAGAAGGAAACAGAATGTACTTGGCTGAAGGAATGGCGAGTGATACTGCAAAACAAAACATGACAGTTTGGAATAGAGGAGAAATGATTTGATATGTACTCTCTGTCGGTGTGTGCAGATAGATAAGATTGTTGATGTGTGCAGGGGACATTCAGAGTTAACAATGGAGACATGGTTAACAAAATATGGTGCATACGATATGCAAATTTTAAAAATCATTTGAACATTATTTGATTCTCAGCTGATTTGTTCTGTTCCCCTTCACTCAGGAATTTCCCGTCTCTGGGTTTCCATCCACTAGTCTCTCATTCTTGTCAGATTGTGTGTTATAAATTTCTGCTTCGGGTGTCCCACATAATTTCAATTAGTTAACACACCGAGAGAAAATAAATACACTAACCGGCTGGGTTCTGTCAATGCCTGGTGTCTGTCATACTAGTGGAGATAAAAGTTCTGATATCAGACAGAGAATGTGAACATGTTTCTGTGTTGTACATACATTGTACAGAGGACCACGGCACGCAGAAATTGCCAAAATAGCAAAGTACATTTCCTTCAGTCAATAATCTAGTTTTCTCTATTTTACACCTCTTCAGCTACATTCCCTCTCTGTCTCGGTGTCTCTCTCTCTCTCTCTCTCTCTCTCTCTATTTATATCTTGTTAATAAACCCTCCAATAGTGCTTGGTGTCACATCTCTCAAACCTCCCTCTTTCAGTTAGATCTATTGCTCATTTGTGGATGTGATGTGATTATAATAGAGGAACGTCACTACAAAGGAGGAAGGGAATTGCCAGAGTTGATGGGAAGGGAAGCCTGGCAGTGTAGCAGCAATAGCAGGAGTTTCTTGGGATAATTCAACAGTGCATATCAAATTCCTCCCAAGTGAGAAGAAGTACACTCAGTGGAGGACAAGGCAGCTGTCGATAATACAGGAAGTGAGGCACAGCATGAGAGCAAAAGCGAAAGCATAAAATGTGGTGAAGACAATGGGAAATCCAATGGATTAGTAAGACTTCAAATCCCATCTTCGGATAAATAATAAAAGCAATAGAGAGGAGAAGATGAAATATGATGGCAAGCTTGTCAATAATATAAAAGAAGATTGCAAGAGGTCTTTAGATGTATAACGAGGAAGAGAGGGAAACATGACCAAACACGGGACTGCTGGAAATGAGGCTGGAGTATTTATGGGAAACATAGAAATGGGAGAGTATCTGAATCGGGACTTTGCATCAGTCTTCACGGTGGAAGACACCAGCAGCCAGCCAGAACATAAAGCGAATCAGAGGCAGAGGTAAGTGAGGTGACCATCAGTAAGGAGAAGGTGCTGGGGAAGCTGAAAGATCTGAAGGTAGATAAATTAACCAGATCAGCGCGCTATAGTTCTAAGGAGATAGCGGATGGGTTTGTTTGGCTTTGCTGGTGATCTTTCAGGAATCGCTGGAGTCAGGGAGGGTCCCAGACCACCATCAAATATATCCCCCCAACACTTTCAGAAGAGAGGGGCACAGAGACGGGAGATTATAGGTGATGGGGGCAAGTGAAAAATATTGTAAAGAAGGCTCAGTGGATCTTTTGTTTTATGAACAGAGGTACAGAGTGTAAAAGCAAGGAAGTTGTGGAGTGTATTGATTTTTTTCTGATTCAGCTACAGCATAACAAGGGTTAAATTTGCAAATTATATTACAAACAGAAGACTTGCAAGTGCGGTTGAAATGAAGGAAATCGGTTTAAAGCATACAGGAGCACACATGACAAACAAATTGTTGCCGAGACCCTGTAGTTAAGGATGTCGGGAACAGCCTGTGAATAAATTGAGTTTTAAAAAGCCTAAAAAGCACAATGAAAGCTGTTGCTGCAGAGGTCCCAATGTACAACAATGTCGGCAATATTGAAGATGAAATAAATCCGATATTTGAAGAGATCGCAGACTTGTTCCTCCTTTCTCATCAACACAAAACACACCTTCCAGGAGAAGCAGCATTTCACGCTTTCAGTCTACTGTCATTGCTGCTCACAATGCTGCCTGCTTTACACTGGCGAGACCAAAGAGAGACTGCTTTGCCAAACACTTCCACTCTGTCGGTAGGAATAAACCTAACCTCCTTGTTGCTTCCAATTTCGATAATCTACCTTGTTCTCATGCCAACATTTCAGTCCTGGGCTCCTGTAATGTTTCAATGAAGGACATCCCAAGCTCGAGTTACACCTCATTTTCGGCTTTGAGTTTTTTAGTTTGTAGGCCTTAATATTCAACTCCATAGCCTCACAGCCTGACACCATTGTGAATGTTCTCCATCGTTCTTACGTTCTCCCTCCCGGTCTTCCTGTGACTTGGTCTTGTTTGTGTCTTGTTTATCTTGCGCTCAATGGAAAGAACCCATCTCCCCCATTCACAACAGTATTTACTCCCATTTTACATCTGTTTCTCTTTCACCACAACTAAACATCTGTTTGTATTTTGCACTGCACCCCCACACCCTCTGTTTTCTGTCATTCCTCATCCACCTCTGTCAAGGTATTAAAAAGATCATTTTCCAATCCTTTTCAGTTTGGAAAAAGGCTCATGCTGGACTTGAAACCTTAACTCAGTTTCTCTGTCTCCACAGATGAGTCCAGACCTGCTGTGTTTCTCCAGAAATGTATCAGCACAAAATAAATTTTCGACAAAACATCGAACTGTGGACACTGGAAATCTGAAACAAAAACAAAAATTGCTGATGAAACTGGGAGTTTTGAAGAAGCATCACCCAATCCTACAGGTTAACTTTGCTCTCACTCCACAGATCCTGTCAGATCTGCTCAGTTTCTTCAACAATTTCTGTTTTCGAATAAATTCCAACAGTGTGTGTCAAAGCGGCACAAACGCCCTGTCCAACATGGAGCACCATACACTGGGAAGTGAATGGCACAGCAAGGTGCACTCATTCATTGGTTAAGGCTGGCATCACTGGCACTACAGAGCACTTAATCATGGTCAGGCAGAGAAAAAGGGAGAAGCACATTCACTTTAAAAACAGAAAATTTCACTGTGGGAAGCGAAAAGATTCAGATGAAGATGTTAAATGTGTTTTGAGGAATGTGACAAATTGGAGGCGTGGCATCATGGAGAGACTCTGAGAAGAATAAGAACATTAAAGTAGAAGTGTTACCACATCAGAACCCAGAGTAGGTCACCGAGTACAGGAGCGATGGGGACTTGGACTGAACTGGGGGACAGGCAGCACAATTACATTGCACGTATTGCAGCTCAAACCTGGCCATTCATGTGGTGATGTAAACCACAGCAGCAGCAGAATTGTGTTCAACCACAATCTGTAACTTTTTGTCCTGGAGAATCCCTCAGTCTATGGTTACCATGAAGCTGATCAATGGTTCAGTGACGAGTGCAGGCAAACACGCCGGGGTCAGAACCATCTCAACCAAAAACTGATGCCAGCCCATTATAAATGCCAGATTTGGCTGCTTGCATTCCAAACAGCAGAACTAACACATTACAGACAGGGCAAAGTGATTGCAAGACCAACAGCCCAGAAGTACTGCCACAAACAGTCATAAATGGTGATTGACAGTTAAACAACTCCCTGGAGGAGAGGGCTCCACAAATATCCCCATCCGAAACAATGGAGCAGCCCTCCACATCAGTACAAAAGTCAAGGATGTAGTATCTGCACCATCCTCAGCCAGAAGTATTGAATGGATGACTTAGCTCGCCCTCATCATGACCCCCTACAAAACACAGATGCAAGTCTTCAACCAATTCAATTCACTCCACATGATACCAAGAAAAAACTAAAGATACAAAGAAGATAACTGGCCCTGGGACCGTTCCTACAATAGACTGAAGGCTTGTGCTGCACAACAAGCCGTGCCCCTGGGGAAGCTGCTTCATTCCAGCCACAACTCTGACACCTACCTGGCAATGTGGACAATTACTCAGCTGTGCCCAGTCCCCTAAGAGGAGAATAGTTACAATCTGACCAACTGACACACCCTCAGTCTCATCAAGATTGTCGAATTGTTGGAAGTTGTTTTTGACAGAGCTGTCAAGCAGCACAGAAATATCCTGCTCAGTGTGGTTTCTGGTGGGTTCCCATGTAGAGATGTTGCTGTTGTGGAAATATCCCTGGATTACTAATCCAGACCAGGCTAATGCTTTAGCAGCCGAGGGATGTTAATATCAATTAATAAAATATCGAAATTTGAAATATTGTGTCAGTAAAAGTGGGTGTTGAAGACAATATCGATTGTAAAAACCAACGTGCTTCAAGAATGTACTTTCAGGATGAAAATCTACCGTGAATTCCTGGTATGTCCTAAAAGTAACTCCAGGCCCGTGATGAAATCTTCAATGGCGTCTGAAACAGCAATGCAAGGCAGTCACTCGTATCAAACTACTCCGACATCGGAAAGGAAAAACCTGGACAGAACACTCTGCCTCGGCCTTGGTATTAGGAAAGGGAAAATGAAACACTGTCCTGTCAAACCTGCAGAGACCTCCTTTGCATCTGAGAGCTTGTGAGAACATGTGCAGAGCTTTCCCACAGACTGCACAGAAACATCGGAAAAGGAGTAGGCCATTCGATCCATTTAGTCTCCCACATTCTAGTTCATGGCCAGACATCTCCTCAATGCACTTCAACCACACAATATGCATACCCTTAACGTGATTAATTTGTTAAAAAATATAAAATATGAACTTCAGTAGTCCTTTTGATCCGTTGGTTTTTCTCCCCCATAGAACATAATGATGGCCGAACATAATGATGGCCAATCCTCTACCACCCATCCTATACACCTGTCCTTTCTGTATCAATTTTGTGTCTAGAAATCCTTATCTAAATTCAGAGCCTTGCTTCCATAGACTTGCATGGTCGAGAATGCCCCAGGTTCACCAATCTCTGAGTACAGACATTTATTCTCATCTCAATGCACAGTGGCCTGCCTGTACCTAATGCTGTGGGCCCTTATTTTAGACGTCCCAGCCAGGGACATTATCATCCCTGTTTCCAATCTGTCTCACCTGTGAGAGTGTGAGATATTTCACTGAGATCTTCACTCATTTTCCTAAACCTCAAGGAATTTTGGCCCAGCTGATTCAAACACTGCTCAAACAACAGGCCTGTCATCACAGACATCAGTCTGGTCATCCTTCACTGCACTCCCTCAGTGTCAGGTTCGTCCTTTATGTGGTATGGAGACCAAATCTGTACACAATACTGCACAATTTTCGAGATACGATCTCACCAAGGACCTGGTCTCCAGTCAGACAAACAGCCATCTATCACCACCCTCTGTCTCCTGCTACTGAGACAATTTTGAATGTGACTTGCCAAGTTACACTTGATAGCATTAGATTCTCAGATAATCAAATGTGAGGCTGGATGAACACAGCAGGCCAAGCAGCATCTCAGGAGCACAAAAGCTGACGTTTCGGGCCTAGACCCTTCATCAGAGAGGGGGATGGGGAGAGGGAGCTGGAATAAATAGGGAGAGAGGGGGAGGCGGACCGAAGATCGAGAGTAAAGAAGATAGGTGGAGAGAGTATAGGTGGTGAGGTAGGGAGGGGATAGGTCAGTCCAGGGAAGACGGACAGGTCAAGGAGGTGGGATGAGGTTGGTAGGTAACTGGGGGTGCGGCTTGGTGTGGGAGGAAGGGATGGGTGAGAGGAAGAACCGGTTAGGGAGGCAGAGACAGGTTGGACTGGTTTCGGGATGCAGTGGGTGGGGGGGAAGAGCTGGGCTGGTTGTGTGGTGCAGTGGGGGGAGGGGACGAACTAGGCTGGTTGAGGGATGCAGTAGGGGAAGGGGAGATTTTAAAACTGGTGAAGTCCACATTGATACCATATGGCTGCAGGGTTCCCAGGCGGAATATGAGTTGCTGTTCCTGCAACCTTCGGGTGGCATCATTGTGGCAGTGCAGGAGGCCCATGATGGACATGTCATCTAAAGAATGGGAGGGGGAGTGGAAATGGTTTGCGACTGGGAGGTGCAGTTGTTTGTTGCGAACTGAGCGGAGGTGTTCTGCAAAGCGGTCCCCAAGCCTCCGCTTGGTTTCCCCAATGTAGAGGAAGCCACACCGGGTACAGTGGATACAGTATACCACATTGGCAGATGTGCAGGTGAACCTCTGCTTAATGTGGAATGTCATCTTGGGGCCTGGGATAGGGGTGAGGGAGGAGGTGTGGGGACAAGTGTAGCATTTCCTGCGGTTGCAGGGGAAGGTGCCGGGTGTGGTGGGGTTGGAGGGCAGTGTGGAGCGAACAAGGGAGTCACGGAGAGAGTGGTCTCTCCGGAAAGCAGACAGGGGAGGGGATGGAAAAATGTCTTGGGTGGTGAGGTCGGTTATTCTCCTTTCTTTATAAGATTCCTATGTGATTTTTTTTGGCAAAAGGCCTCACTGGAAAACCATTGAAATGGCCACCTTGAAAAAAAAATCAACCACATTTGTTAGACATGACTTCCCTTTGATGCAGCCATCCTGACTATCCCTGATTAAACCCGAATGCAGATCAATTTTCTCCTTTCCTATGTTCTCCCATGGCTTCCCTAACACTGATCTGATACTCACTGGCCTAATGTTGCCAGGTCTATCTCTGCCATTCTTCCTGTAAAAGGGAACCACATGAGTTGTTGCCCAGTCCTCTGGCACCTCCCCGTGGCAAATCTGAAAAAAAGAAATGGACCAGAGCCTTCCCTCTCTTGTCGCCTACAGCATCCTGTCGTTAAAATCAGCCGGACAAGTGGGCTTGTCCAATTTTATATCAGCCAGTTGTCCAATACCATGTCGAATTGTGGCAGAGAATCTATAATGGGCTGTAGACAAGGGATGATAATGAGCAAACTTTCAGCATTGCAAATAAAACAGTACAGTGTGGGTTATGGGAAGTTTGTGTTTTGGGGAAAGGATAAAACAGCAGTAAATTATATGACGGGAGAAGGAACGCAGAGGTCGGAGCTACAGAGGGATTTGTGTGTCCTGCACATAAATCACATAATATTGTTCTGAAGATGTTGTAAGTGATTTGGAAAGTGAATTGAATGATGTTGGTTCTTGCAAAGGGTGCCGGGTATGATCTTAGGCATGTTCCCCTGCATCTGTACAGGGCATTGCTGAGTCCACATTTGATGCTCTGTGTGTAGTTATGATGCCCTAAACTGAAAAAAAAAGATGCAACTGTTTTTGAAAATTTTCAAAGATGGTTCTCTGTACGCTGCCCTGGGATGAAGGCATTATGTTATGGAGGATAAACAACTCAGACCTGAGAACAAGAAATGTTCTTCTTGACGATATAAGATTTTGAAGAGAGTGTAGCTGGTGAATATCTGATGGATATTTGCTCGTGTAGGGGAGAATAAATTTGAGGAAGTCATTTAAAAAATAAAACAGGTTCACTCGTCCTGAACCATGAAATCTGATTTCTCTTCATAGATGCTCCCAGCCTGCTGAGCTTTTCTAGTAATTTCTGTGTTTATTTTGGAATAAGACACATTCATTTTAACAGAGATATTGTGAAGACAATAAGCATTTTATTTTTAAATTACGCAGGCACATATAAACATATATTTCAATCAAGCAGGCCCATTTGCTGCTAGGGAAATCGCTCTGTGTACGACAGCAGCAATGATGCACCGATATGGAGCAGTAATGTGGTGGAAACATATAGTTCAGACAAAGTTCAAGGAGACCTCACATGTTCCAGTTTGAGGGTCGGATAACATTATTGTGTGATTCAACTCAGAGAGGGAAAAATAATGTAACCTCCCTGTTCAGCCTATTGCTCCCTGTCTCATTCCTTCTACGCCATCACAGCAATGAATGAGAGCTAAACATTGGTCAGTCATCTTTACCACTCGTGCAAGATTCATGACGATGATTCACTGGAATCTCCTACTGCCTGTAGCAAAGGGAATTCAGCCAAATCTAACTGTTCCAGGAAGGAATCCCATCGCCAACAACTTGTGCAAACAGAACACATTCAGAAGCAGAATAACATTTGGGGCAATCTCACATTTTTTTTTCCTATTGTCAGGAGTTCAACTATTATGTGAACAAAGTTATTTCAAATTAACATTTAAGTTTGTCATCAAACATACGTACAAATGTGTGTGTGTGTGTGTGTGTGTGTGTGTGTGTGTGTGTGTGTGTGTGTGTGTGTGTGTGTGTGTGTGTGTGTGTACCATTAAAGAGAAAGCATTAATGTACATATTAGCAGATCCAAACTGTTTCACATTCTTCTTTCCATCATAGTTTGAGTTACTTTACTTTGGTCATAAACATGCTTTTTAGCAGATTAAAGAAAAGTGCCTGGCTTGTTCCTAACACCAACCCTGACCCAGTCTGAGCCCTATATCATCGACCACAACACCAACCTGGTTACATTTAAAATTTGCTGTGACCAGTGGAGGAGTGGGACTGGAAAAGGAAACAATGACCAGCCAAGCCAGGGAACCATAGGCCAGTGAGGCTGACATGAGTGCTGGGTAAGTTGTTGGAGGGGATTCTGAGGGATAGGATTTACAAGCAATTGGAAAGCCAAATGTTGATTAGGGATAGTAAACATGGCTTTGTGCGGTGGGAAACATGTCTCACTAACTTGATTATCTTGAAGAGGTGATAAAGAAGATTAATGAAAGCTGTGTGGCAGATGTTGTCTGTATGGACTTTAGGAAGGTGTTCAATAATGCTCCGAATGGTAGACAGGTTATTAATGGGAGGACACATGGGATCCAGGGGGAGCTAGACAATTGAATTCAATATTGGGTTGAAGGCAGAGGACTGCTTTCCAGACTGGAGGCCTGTGACCAGCGGTGTGCCACAAGTATCAGTGCTGAGTTCCCTGCTTTCCATCATTAATATAAAGGATTTGGATGTGAATATCAGGGACATGGTTAGTAAGTTTACAGATGATGCCAAAAGGTGGTGCAGTGGACAGTGGTGGAGATTATGTCAGAGTGCAATGGGAGATTGATCAGATGGGCCAAGGGGCCAAGGTGTGGCTGATGGAGTTTGATTTAGACAAATGAGAGGTTTTGCATTTGTTACGGTGAAGCAGGGCAAGACTTATACAACAAATGCTAGGGCCCTGGGGAGCGTTGCCAAATAAAGAGACCTTGGGTGCAGGAGCTTGAAAGTGGAGTAGCAGGTAGACAGGATGCTGAAGAACACGTTTGTCACACTTGCCCTAATCAGTCAGAGCTTTGGGTGCAGGAGTCGGGATGGCATGTTGCTTGTGTACAAGACGTCGATGAGGCCATGTTTAGACTATTGCGCACATTTCTGTTGGCTCTGCTAAAGGAAGGTTGTTGTTAGCCTTGAGAGGAGCAGAAAAGATTGGCAAGCATGCGCCTGGATTGGAGGGTTTGAGCAAGAGGGAGACGCTAAATAGTTTGCAGCTTTTTCCCCTGGAGTGTTGGAGATTGAGGGGTGACATTACAGAGGTTTATACAACCATGAGGAGCATGAATAGTCTGTAAAGCCAAGATCTGTTTCCCAGGAGTCAAAAAGTAAAGTGCCTATGTTGAAGGTGAGAGGGGAAAGATATAGAAGGGAACGTGGGACAACATTTTCATGCAGAAAGTGGTGTGCGTACAGAAAGTGCAGCCAGAAGTGATGGAGACGGGTGCATTTACACAGTTAAAGGGAACCTGGATTGGTAAATGTATAGGAAGGGTTTAGATGGATATCGGCCAAATACTGGAAAATGGGCATAGATCGGATTACGTATCTGGTCAGTGTGGACAGGTTGAACCAAAGTGTTTGTTTCTGCGCTGTGTGAGTTTCTGAATCTATAAGATGGATGAGAAGAAATTCGAAAAGGGCATTTCAACCAGAAATTCTCTTCCCCAGAAGCCTGTGGTGCCTTTCTGTTTACATTTATTCAGAGCTACATTAGTGAAATAGTTGACAGATGTTGTGAAAAAAACCAAAGTCTCTCCAGTTGTTTACTCAACGTTTATTAACAAGACAGCTTTGTGCCTCTTGTTCAATCCCTCTCTTAAAAGAATCCAGAACAAAATAACTTCATACAGTTACAGTATTGTTACACTGGTTTGCACATCGAGCTGTTACACAGGAACCCGGGGAAGACCAATGAGGCACTTGGCCCTGCTGTACAGCCCCTTGAGTCACTGACATATGAACAGGAGGAGGCCATTAAGCCCCTCCAGTCACGTACATGGAAACAGAATGAGGTAACTGATGCTCCAGCATGACAAGCAAATGGGGCAGGGGCTGCACAGATAGTCTGCTTCATGTTATTCATCTTGCATCCATTGCTCGTGGTACACATGTGGTGCTTTAAAGCGGTTTTCTAGCAGTGAGGTGGGAAGCCTAATCACAGATAATGGGAACTACAGATGCCGGAGAATCTGAGATAACAGAGCGTGGAGCTGGATGAACACAGCAGGCCAAGCAGCATCTTAGGAGCACAAAAGCTAACGTTTTGGGCCTCAACCCTTCATCAGAAGAAAAGGAAGCCTAATGTTTTGTTCAAAATCTCAAGGTTGCATCCTCCAACTTGTGTTCTCTGTGAAAATCAGAATGTGGTTGGAATGACATTCTGTTTTAGAAGTAAGGTATTATGGCTAATGTCGGGATTGTGAGCAACATGACATTCAGTGTCGGGTTACACATTAATGTGGGGAGATTTCATTCAGAATCTGCATTGCTCTCTCAATCGACATGGGGCTCTATGTAATCCGACATGTAAAACCTATATATATTTAAATGGGTATGTTTTGGAATCTCTCACCATATCAATGTGTTTTGTGGCCGTAAGTGTTCACTGCCAACTGTACGTTTTAATGGAACTATCTGTTATTCTTTCACAGCACTACAGGTTAAACAGTCATTTTCCTCACGGTACCATCATCTCAGGGATTAGACTGGCGATACTCGTTTGCACTGTGTCTGTGGCAAGGAGATCTTTCCTAACAAAGGAGACCAAGTCTGACTACAATGATCCTAAATACTCTCTGATCAAGGCTCTACAACTGCAGAAAGATGGCTTTATTTATGTACCTGAATCATTCACAATGAAGACAGAATAACTTTTATTTCCTTCATTACTGCTACCCCTATATTGTACTATTTTTGGTGACCTACGATCAAGGACATGTAGGTCGTTTTGGGCAACAAGACTTCCCAACCTTGCACCATTTAATCATTACAAAATGAGATGTCTACTCTTGCTGGTTACATCCAAATTGTTTGTATGCCTTTCAAATCACCGTGGTCCAAACACTGATACATGTGATACACCTAAAGTAACAGCACCAAAAGTACAATCTGAAAAAGGGCTTGACTCTCTGTATGGTCTCAACTAAACAATTCTCAATCCATGTGGTATATTCTCCCTTACCCCTGGACTCCAACTTTATTCATTCATCTGCGTGCAACCATACCAAAGCATTCTAGAAATTCAAATACACCACTCCCACTGGTTCTCATTTGTGGATGCTTCAACGATTATATACATATTACTCAGTCGTACACTCACTGGAAAAAGGACCACAACACACAGGAATTGCCAAAACAAATAGGAAAGTACAGCAACTTCTGTTGATAATCTAGTTTTCTCTATTTTGACATCTCATCATCCATATTCTCTCTCACTTTCTCTCTCTCTCATTAACAAATCACATATATCAAGTTAATAAATACTCCAATCTTTCTCCATGTCTTATCTTTCAAACCTCCCTCTTTCAGTTTAAATGTATTGCTCACATTTGGATGTGACACAATTATAATTGAGGAATGAAACGACAAAGACTCGAGGGAGGAACTGGCCAATGTTACCAGAAATACAGCCTCAGCAGGGAAGACTGTGAAGCAGCAATATAAGACGTTGCTGAGGATAATTTGGACGCAGGTCCATAATTTGTGGATGCTTTAATTAACACAAACTCCACTGGTTTATCAAATATGACTTCACTTTCCTGAATCCATGTTGATTCTACCAAGTCGTATTATGATCCCCCAAGTGTCTAATTTTTACAGTCCTCATAAAAGATTCCAATATTTTCCTCATAACGGAAATCAAGTTGTCCAATTTTGTTTTTTTGTTTGTTTTCCCTCCAACTCCACATTTTATCTGAGTTACAACAGCAGTTTTCCATTCTGCGGGAACCGGAAATGCCACAATCTTTAGAATTTTGAATGGTAGCCAATAATTATTTCTTTTAGTTACAATTTTTAAATGACATTTGGATCAGTACCTGAACAGGAAACAATTGGAGGGATATGGCCCAAGCCCAGGCGGGTGGGACTGGGATAGTTTGGGATTATGTTTGACATGGACTGGTTCGACTGAAGAGCTGTACGACCCTGTAACTCTTTCACTAGCTCTATTGCCTCCTACTTGTATACTCTGGGATGTACCAGAGCAAAGTACCGAACTTCAGTTCAATTAGTTTTGAGCAATTCCTCTTTATTAATTCTAATCTCCCACAGTTTCTCATTTTCACAGTCACTCTGTCCTGTGGAATTTCGGGATGACTTTCTGTATCTTCTGTGGAGACGGAAATAATGCATTCCACTCAGCAGTGGGTCAGTGGGGGTGAGGTGAAGGAGATGGCCTCTGTCACCAAGTGAATACATCAGAGCACTGCACTTAGGAGATGATGAACAAGGCACTCACTCATGACCATCGATGGGTTATGCTGAGACCAGTGACACAAAGCTGTGAACACCTCTTTATAGAAAAACATTGTCTCTACACTTTGCAACTGGCATAGGTCCAGGTAGAGATAAGAATATGTATACAATCTAAGTATTATTTATCAAAGTATTATTAATCAAAGCTGCAAGTGTGGCCAGACGAGAACCGCAACTGGAAAGATTTTAGTTCATTCAGAAAGAGTTTTGAATAAGAAGTGAAGGCTGGGAATATTATGGGTGATAAAGGGAATGTCGTGATATAAATCAGCTCAGGACAAAATGGCCAATGGTGGTTATGAACTCGTTTGTTCCTCCTCGGGTGTTTCTAATTGAAGGTGTTAAAAGCCATGGAGTAAGAATTGAGGGTGTTATGGAAACTGAAGACAATATTTTCCATCTTTGTCAAACATAGATCATAGAAATTGAGATGCTGTTCACAACGTTTTACAGATTAAATGATTATTGAGAGATAGAGACACTTACCAGGAACACCAACAATAGCTAGGATAGGATAGTAACCTGCTTGAATAATCATCAGTACACCATATATCCGCCATGCTAATGATACCCCATCAATAGAAAACCAGTAAAGGCCATCGGATAAACTCCTGTCCATTGTTGGAACATTCCAATCTATTCCTTTCAGATTCTGGCACATTGTTGTCACATTCCCGTGTGTGGTTCTGAGATTCTGATCCATGATTGGATCATCCCAATCTGCTGGTCACAGATTCCGATCTCTCCCTCTCTCTGGTGCTGCTGATCCCAATCGTGTTGAGGATGACACAGCCACGGATACTATAGGAGAACGCATTGGAAGAAACCCCTTATTAATAGAAGAGGGAAACCCTCCAGTGACACAGTTAGTATCCATGGAGACTGACATTAATTCGAGTCACAGAACAAACAGTTCCAGTTAACCCCTTCCACTCTGAGACTTTTAATGTAACAACAATACCTGTTATGTGTGGGATGCTGACATTGCCTGCTATAGGTCTTAGTGTCCATCTCCAATTACTGTCACAATGATAGAGTTAGAGGAGAAAGGTGATGCTTTCCCTGCACAGGCTCAATGATTCTGCTGTGTTATCCACATGCAATGCCATATGTAACTGTTTTCCGAGGAGCCAATCGAGAGCTTGCAACTACACTGAAGCCTGCTCCACTACAACAACTGCCAATCTAAAAACGGTCTCTGGCCACAACTGCCTGGAGAAAGACAGGAAATGTGGATGTTGCCGAACTTTCCTCTCACTGCCCTAATAAGGCAACATTTTATCTTTAACTCAACGCTTTCAATAATTTGCTCCTAAATTTGCAAACATCATTTTTTTTTGCAGCTAATACATCTTTTCTTTTCCGATTTTTGGGACATATACCAAAAGTAAACGTAACATTGGTAACTGCTTTGCTTATTGGGAGTAAAGGGTCAGAGACAATATCTATGTGAGTGATTAAGAAACAGTAAGGAAGAGGGGACAGTGGCTGTGCAGACTGGGCAGAACTAACATGATATCGCCCAGTAGGCAATTTCTTCTTCATAGACGGCATAAAATAAAACACAGAGAAAGAAACAGAATAAATTTGGCTGAAGGAATGGTGACTGGCAATATTAACAAAACATGGTAGTTTGAAATGGAATGGAGGAGAAATGATTTCATATATACTGTTTAATCAGTGTGCGTGCAGATAGATAAGATTGCTCATATATGCTCAAGATATTCAGAGTTATTAAAAAGACAGAGTGAACACAATGTGATGCAGACGATGTGACCTTGTCTTGTTTGTGTCTTGTTAACATTGCACTCAATAGAGAGAACCCATCTCCCCCATTCACACCTTTATTTACTCCCATTGTACATCTGTTTCTCTTCCACCACAATTAAAAACCTCTTTGAATCTTGCACTGCACCCCCACACCCTCTGTTTTCTTTCACCCCTCCTCTACCTCTGTCAAGGTATTAAAAAGATAATTTTCCAACGCTTTTCAGTTGGGACGAAGGGTCTTGCTGGACTTGAAACCATAACTCTGCTTCTCTGTCTCCACAGATGCTCCAGACCTGCTGAGTTTCTCCAGAAATGAATCAACACTGACTGAATTTTCAACAAAACAAAGAAAGGTGCATGCTGGAAATCTGAAACAAGAAGAAAAGTTGCTGGAGAAACTGGGAGCTTTGAAGAGGCATCAAGGGTCCTGGCCCGAAACGTCAGCTTTTGTGCTCCTGAGATGCTGCTTGGCCTGCTGTGTTCATCCAGCTTCACACTTTGTTACACTGGATCCAACAGCTTAACGTTGCTTTCACTCTACAGATGCTGCCAGAACTGCTTAGTTTCTTCAGCAATTTGTGTTTTCAAATAAATTGCAAAAATGTGTGTCAAAGCTGCCCAAACACCCTGTCCAACATGGATCACCAAACACTGAGAAGTGAATGGCAGCGGAAGGTTTGCAAATGCATTAGTTCCAAACTGCATAACGCTGGCATCATTGACGCCACAGAGCTCTTAATCATGATCAGGGAGAGAAACATTCTCTTTAAAAACCTTCCTACAGTGTGGAAACATGTCCTCCAGCCTAACAAGTCCACACCGATGCTCAGAGCATCCAATCCAGACCCACCCCCCTATTACCCACCTGATTTACGCATCCCTCAACACGATGGGCATTAGCACGGCCAATTCACCTAGCCCGCACATCTTTGGTCTGTGGGAGGAAACGGGAGTACCTTGAGGAAGTCCACGCAGACACGGGGGAGAATATGCAAACTCCACAAACATCATCACACAAGAGTAGAATCAAACCTACATCCCAGGTGCTGTGAAGCAGTTGTGCTAATCCCTGAGCCACCACACTGCCCAAAGATGCCCCTACTAGAAGGGAAAAGGTTCAGATGGATATGTTAACGCGTTTTGAGGAATGTGACAAATTGGAGGCACGACACCATGCAAAGACCCTCAGAAGAATGACAATGGAAGTGTTATCACATCAGAAAACAGAGTAGGTCACTGTGGACACGGGCGATGGGGACTCAGTCTGAATGGGGAGGGGCATTACATTGCACTTACTGCAGCTCAAAACTGGGCATCCATGTGGTGATGGAAACCACAGCAGCAGCAGCAGAAGCAGAATTGTATTCCACCAGAATCTGTGACTCTTTGTCCCGGATAATCCCTCAGTCTGTGGTTCCCATGAAGCTGATTAATGATTCAGTGACAAGTGCAGGAAAACATGCCGGGGTTAGAACCATGCGTACCTGAAACTGATGGCAACCCGTTGTCACTACCACATTCGACTGCTTGCATGTCAGACAGCAGAACTAAGACATGCCTGACAGGGCAAAATGATTACAAGATCAACAGACCAACTATCATGCCATAACTCGTCATGAATGGTGGTGGGGGCAGCAGGAACTGTCGCTGCTGGAGTCTGAGATAACAAGATGTGGATTTGGATGAACACAGCAGGCCAGGCACCATCAGAGGAACAGGAAAGCTAATGTTTCAGGTCTGGACCCTTCTTCAGAGAAATTGGAGGGGAGGGGGATTCTGAAATAAGTAGAGCATTGGGAGGCGATATTAGAAGTTAGATAGAGGGGCGGATAGGTGGAGAGAGGACAGTCAAGTCAAGGAGGTGGCATTGAAGCCAGTAAGGGTACGTGTAGGTCATGAGATGTGACGAGTGTTGGTCAGCGAGGAACGAGAGGTGGGAAGATGGGAGGGAACACGGACAGGTCGAGGATGCAGGGAAGAAGCTCATTGAGGTGAGGTGAGTGTAGGTGGGAAGTAGGGGTTGGGGGTTGTTCAGTGAGGTGGGAGGTGCGGGTAGGTGAGAGAGAACACGGACATGGTAAGGAGACAGGGATGAGGCTATTCGAGGTGAGCTGAGTGTCGGTAGGAAGTTGGGTGGGGGTTGGTCAGTGAGCTGGGAGTGTAGGTGCTCCACAAAGCAGTCTCCAAGCATCCTTTTGGTTTTCATGCTGTAGAGGAGGCCACATCTGAAAAAGCAGATCCCAGAGACCACATTAGTGGATATACAGGTGAATACCTGTTTAATGTGGAAGGTTTTCTTGGGGCCTGGGATGGAGGTGATGAGGGAGGTGGAAGGGCGGGCGAAGCAATTCCTGCGGTTGCAGGGAAATGTCCCAGGGGTGGTGGGACTAATAGGGAATGTGGAGCGGACAAGGGAATCATGGAGACGACGGTCCTTCTGGAAGGCAGATAAGGACGGGGAAGGAAATATATCCTTGGTCGTGGGGGTCAGGTTGCAGGTAGCGGAAGTGGCCAAGAATGATGTTTTGGATCCGGATATGATGGGGTGATACGTGAGGACAAGAGGAATTTTGTCTTTGTTTGGAGGGGGTGTGAGGGCTGCGGTGCGGGAAATGCAAGAGATACAGTCAAGGTCATTTACGACCACTGTCAGGGTGAAATTGCAGTCCATGGAAAATGAAGACATCTGCATTGTCCGGGAGTTGAATGCCTCATCTTGGGAGCAGATGCGGTGGAGGTGAAGGAATTGGGAATATGGGCTAGCATTCTTGCAGGAAGGTGAATGAGATGAGGTGTCATCGAGGTAGCTGTGGGAGTCGGTGGGCTTGAAATAGATATCAGTTTACAGACGGTTACCAGAGATGGAGACAGAGGTCCAGGAAGGAGAGAGAGGTATCAGTGATTGTCCAGGTGAACTGCAGGTTGGGTGAAAGGTGTTAGTAAAGTGGGTGAACTGTTCAATCTCCTTGCGGGAGCATGAGGCGGCACTGATACAGACATTGATGTAACGGAGAAAGAGGTGGGGAATGGGGCCAGGATAGGCGTGGAAGAGGGACTGCTCCACGTACCCGACAAAGACTCAGGCATAGCTTGGGCCCGTGTGGGTAACTATGGCTACCCCCGTTTGTTCATAGGAAGTGCTAAGGGGATGTTGTTAAGGGTAAGGATGCGTTTGGTTAGATCGATAAGGGTGTTAGTGGAGCGGGACTGGTCGGGCCTGTAGGAGAGGATGAAGCGGAGGGCTTTCAGGCCATCTGCATGGTCAGTTATACAACTTCCTGGAGGAGAGGGTTCCAGAGATACTACTAATGTAACTAATGGAACAGCCCTGCACATCAGTGCAACTTCAAAAATGTAGTATCCACACCACCCTCAGCCAGGAGTATCGAGTTGATGATTCACCTCACCGTCATCATGATGTGCACAAAATTACAGTTGCCAGTCTTCAACCAATTAGCTTCGCTGCATGTGATTCCAAGAAAAAGATAACAATGACGTAAAAATACGAAAAAAAACTGGTCCTGATGCCGTTCCTACAATAGGACTGAAGGCTTGTGCTTCACAACAAGCCGTGCCTCTGGGGGAAGCTGCTTCATTCCAGCCCCAACTCCGACATCTGCCTGGCAATGTGGAACATTTATCAGCTATGCCCAGTTTCCTAAGAGGAGCATAATTGCAATCTGACCGATATCTGTGCCCTTAGTCTCATTGCAATTGTCGAATTGTTGGAAGTTGTTTTTGACAGAGCTGTCAAGCAGCACAGAAATAACCTGCTCGGTGTGGTTTCTGATAGTTCCCCCTGTGGAGATGGTGCTGTTGTGGAAATATCATTGGGTTTCTAATCCAGACCAGGCTAATGCTCTGGCAGCTGGGGGATGTGAAGAATAATTAATAAAACATCGATGTCTCATCGGAAAAGGGACAAAGAAACACTGTTGTGTTGAACATACACAGGCCTCCTTCCTGATATCTGAGAGCTTGTGAGAACATTTAAAGAGCTTTCCCACGGGCGGTACAGAAACATCAGGAAAGGAGAAGGCCATTCAACCCATTTAGTGTCCCCCAATCTAGTTCATGGCTGAACATACACAGGCCTCCTTCCTGATATCTGAGAGCTTGTGGGAACATTTAAAGAGCTTTCCCATGGGCGGTACAGAAATATCAGGAAAGGAGAAGGCCATTCAACCCATTTAGTGTCCCCCAATCTAGTTCATGGCTGAACATACACAGGCCTCCTTCCTGATATCTGAGAGCTTGTGGGAACATTTAAAGAGCTTTCCCACGGGCGGCACAGAAATATCAGGAAAGGAGAAGGCCATTCAACACATTTAGTGTCCCCCAATCTAGTTCATGGCTGAACATACACAGGCCTCCTTCCTGATATCTGAGAGCTTGTGGGAACATTTAAAGAGCTTTCCCATGGGCGGTACAGAAATATCAGGAAAGGAGAAGGCCACTCAACCCATTCAGTGTCCCCCAATCTAGTTCATGGCTGAACATACACAGGCCTCCTTCCTGATATCTGAGAGCTTGTGGGAACATTTAAAGATCTTTCCCATGGGCGGCAGAGAAATATCAGGAAAGGAGAAGGCCATTCAACCCATTTAGTGTCCCCCAATCTAGTTCATGGCTGTACATCTCTCCAATGCTTTTCTTCCACACAGTGCTGATAGCCCTGGAAGTGATTAATCATGAGAAAACAGATAAATATAAAGTAGGAACTGTCGTCATTCCTTCAGCCCATTGATTTTTCTCCACCACTCAACATAATGATGCTGGTCCTATATCCTATACGCCTGTTCTCTGCCCATCCATTTAGTGTCAAGAAATCCTTATTTGTATTCAGTGCCTGGCTTCTGCAGCCTTGTGTGGCAGAGTGTTCCGAAGGTTCACCAGCCTCTGTGTGCAGGCATTCATGCTCATATCATTGTCCACTAGCTTACCTGTACCTGACATTATGACCCTTATTTTAGATATTCCAGCCAAGGGCTTTATTCTCCCTGCTTCTAAAGTGTCTCACTCTGTGAGAGTTTTATATATTACAATGAGACCTTCACTCATTTTCCTAAACCTCACGGAATTTCAACCCAGTTGACTCGAACTGAGCTCAAACAAAAAGGCTGTCATCCCAGAGATCAGCCTGGGGATCCTTTGCTGCGCTCCCTCAATACCAGGTTTATTCTTAATGGGGTAAGGAGACCAAAACTGCACACAACACTGCACAATGTTTGAGATATGGTTTCATCAAGGACCTGATCTCCAGTAATATAAACAGCCTTCTAACACCATCCCCTGTCTCCTGCCATTAAGACAATTTTGAATGTGACTTGCCAAATTACCATTGATACCATTGTGTTTAACTTTCTTTGTCAGTTTTTCATGTGGGACTTTGTCAACAGCCCTTGCTGAAAAAAAAACATTTAAATGATCATCTTGATAGAAATCAATCAAAATGAGACTTCCCTCAAAAAAAGTCATCCTGACTATCCCTGATCAAGTCTTGTCTCTCTAAATTCAGATCAATTAAGTGTTTGTGAGAAGAACACAATTGTAATTATGGGTGGTTCGAATATGCATATTGATGGGATGAATCAATTTGGCATGGATCGCCTCGAAGAACAATTCATAGAGGGTATGAGGGATTGTTTCTTACAGCAACATGTCATAGGAACAACCAGAGGGCTGTTTACTTTAGATTTGGTATTATGTAACGAGGAAGCATTGACAAATGGTCTTGTCGTTAAGGACATTCTTAGAGGAGTAACCACAACATGGGGGAGCTGCAAATTCGGACTGAAAGCCGGAACACATGAGTTTCATGCAAGAGCTTTGAGGTTTTGCAAAGATAACAGTCCATGTCTGAGGAGGGAGGCGTCCTGAGTAGACTGGGCAAAAACATTAAAGGACTGGACAGCTGACGAATACAGGCAAATATTTAGGAAAATGCTGAATACCCCCCCATTAAAGTAATTGTCTGGGAGGAAGAGGAATTGTATGAAGGTGAAAAAAATCATCCATGGCTTGACAAGGAAGTCAGTGACAACATGAAGACAAAACCTTGGACATATCATACTGCACAAGTTCGTCGCTCTTTGGAGTATTTGGGGAGGCAGTGTTCGAGTGGTATTATCACTGGACTTTTAATTAAGTGACTCAGACAATGGTCTGGGGACCTGGGTTCAAATCCTGCTGTGCCAAATGGTGGAGTTTGAATTCAAATTGAGAATTAATAGACCAATACTGGCCATGAAGCAACTGTCAGGAAAAACCCAAGTGGTTCACAAATGTCCTGTCAGAAAGGAACCTGCCATCCTTAGTTGGCCTGGCCTACATGTGATTCCAGGCCTACTGCCATATTGCTGACTTTTACCTGCCTTCTGGATAATTAGTGATGGGCACAGCCAGTGACGCCCACACCCAGTGAATGTTTTGTGGTTGGCATGGAGGAGCTGAGCTGAAAGTCTGTTTCCGTTCATTATAACTCAACGGCTTTATGATTTGCTGTTGGTGCATACATAGTGCTGTTGGGAGGAAATCTCAGCAGTGTACCTTGTGTGTCAGTGTTGCTGGCAGTGAGCATTACTGGATAGGGGTAGAGTGTTAAACAAGCCGCTTATGTTTTCCTCGATAGAGTTTGTGCAGCTGTGTTCATCCAGGTACCTGAGGATCTTCCATCACACTCCTGCCTGGTTCCTTGTAGGTAGTGGAAAGCCTTTGGAGAGTTTTAAGAGGTGAGTTACTCGCCACGAATTTCCAGCATCAGATATGCTCTTTTAGATGGCTGCACCAGTTGAATTTCTGATCAGCAGTTGCACACAGGATATTTTTCGTTGCAAGTTGATCTTCATGCTGAAAATCAAAGAAGAGCTTTTGGATTACCTCGTGTTGGATGTGACAACGGTCCAGCAGTTTTGAAGAACTATTCTTGTTAGACATTAATCAGCAAAACCTGAATGGTGTCCACATATTTTGGAAGAAAGTTATTGACTGCTGCAGGAACTGAGGATTGTGAAACAGTGCTGAGAGATAGTGTTTTCATCCCTGTCAGGAATGGTCTGTTATTTTTTGATCATTCACAATCCTGGCAAAAACAGAAATATTGTCTTCGAAATGCAACTTCGACTCACAGGAACATGAAACCAGATCACTGAAACGGTCAACGAGTTCATGAGCACTGGAGGGCAATGGGAGTTCGCAACTGACAGGAAAACATGTCCATTCTCAAAGTGCGTACGTGGGAAGAAGGAGTTTATTCTTCTTTTGAGAAATGACACCCTTACGACTAAAAGTATTTGTTATAATGAAGGAAAAGCTGTATCCATGCCATTGGTTTAGTTAAAATGATAGTGACAAACAGCTGGAATAATCTTGCACTGACCATTTGAAACTTCCGGGATGTTTTCAGACATAGCTGGGATGTTTTGGGTTGAGTTAGTGCCAATACTCCATGAGATGATGCTGATTTGTAAAATAACTATTTACTGAGCACAGTTGATGAAACTGAAAAACAAGTGCCGTTGGCTGGTACTTCGGAATACATCAGAGTTTTTATGGCTGCCACCACATGGAATCGTACAACTGAGAAAAGGCCCATCGAGTCTGCACCACCAGGTGCTGATCCAAGTGCTTTTTAAAGTGTGTGATGTTACCTGCTTCAACCACCTTCCTAAGCAGTGCATTCCAGACACGTACCACCTTCTGGATTCAACGCAAATTGCACAAATCCTTTCTCAGCCTCTTACCTTTCACTTTAAAGGTGTGCCCCCTTGTTCTTGATCCTTCGTGGAAGGTGAACAGTTGCTGTCTGTTCACCCTGTCCGAACCTCTCATGCTCTTACACACATCGATCAGGCTCCCCCCTCAACTTTCTCTGCTCCAAAGATAATCGTGAACAAATCTAGTCTCTCTTCACAGTTTGAGTATTTTCTTGCCTTGCTACTTCTGAAGTGCATTAACTCACATTTATCAGTGTTAAATTTTGTCACACTGTTCTGGCCACCTGAACAGCCTGTTTATATCGCCCTGTCCTCCTCACTGTGAAACACCCGGCTAATCTTTGTGACATCCACAAAATTATTTATCATATCCTCTCCATCCGCCATCTCCCACATTCTCATCATCATCAAGCATGCAGGTACAGCAGACAGTGAAGAAAGCTAATGGCATGCTGGCCTTCATAACAAAAGGAATGGAGAATAGGAGCAAAGATGTCCTTCTGCAACTGTACAGGGCCCTGGTGAGACCGCACCTGGAGTATTGTGTGCTGTTTTGGTCTCCAAATTTGAGGAAGGACATTCTGGCTATTGAGGGAGTACAGCATAGGTTCACGGGGTCAATTCCCGGAGTGGCGGGATATCATATGTTCAAAGACTGGAGTGACTGTGCTTGTATACACTTGAGTTTAGAAGGATCAGAGGGGATCTGATTGAGACATAATAAGATTATTAAGGGATTGGACCCTGTGGAGGCAGGAAGCGTGTTTCCCCTGATGGGTGAGTCCAGAAGCAGAGGACACAATTTAAAACTAAGGGGTAAGCCACTTAGAAGAGAGTTGAGGAAAAAAATCTTCACCCAGAGAGTGGTGGATACATGGAATGCTCTGCCCTATAAGGCAGTGGAGGCTAACTCTCTGGATATTTTCAAGAAAGAGGTGGATAGAGCTCTTAAAGATGGTAGAATCAAGTGTTATGGAGATAAGGCAGGAACAGGATACTGATTGTGGATGATCAGCCCTGATCATAATGAGTGGTGGCGCTGGCTTGAAGGGCCGAATGGCCTACTCCTGCACCTATTGTCTATTATTTACAAATATCACAAAATTAACCTTGATTTTCTTCCTGTTCTCCAGCTATTATTCACAGAGAAAGAATATAAAATTCCAGTCTCTTGATACTATTAATTTGGTGAATTTACAATGTGATACAGTTGAGTTCTTTGATGGGGGAGACACAAATATTATTTTGGACATGGAGTTGAATTATCCTCTAACATTCTGCCCATTCTGCATGTTATATTCTTACGGCTTTGACGTCATTAATGCTGGGCTAGGTTTTGGTATTTTGCCCTGAAACTTTTATATTTTACATGGACCTGGAGCATGTTTATCGTAACAGTCCCTGCAATAGTCAGAGCAGAAGGAATTATTCACTTGCAGAATGGACACAGCCTCATTCTTGAAGATTGTGTGAGAGCGCGAGTAATGAGGAGAAAGATACAATTAAATTCTACATTACGGACACATTGTAGGCAATCACACCATATTCTCATGCCTACCTTGAGAAAAATGTTAAGACATTGCACGGGAGTTGGGCGGGGGAAGGTGGGGAGAAGAACATTTCATCTGCACTTGATGGAAATACAGAATTTCCGAGACAGTGTAAAATCTGAACAAGAATCAAGCATTGGAAAAGAAACATGAGAAATATTTTCTTAATTTTCAAAGGAAATCAGAATCCAATTTTGGTGAACAGCAATGTTTGATCGCGCATCAACCTTTCTTCTTGAAATACATGCTTTACATGGTCACTCATACTTCACCTGCCAGTCCTCTTCTTTCTTCCTTATACTTCTGCTTCCCTTGCACTGCCCCTTCTGCTGCTACATACCCTTCCACTGACCGTCTCCCTTCACACTCCACTTCTACCACCCCCACTGCAAGTCATTCCTCTGTCCTGGTTTCTCCCACCTCCCCATCCTCTCTTTCACTTTTTATCCTCCAACTACGATGATAGAAGTTGCTGATTTCCATGTTGCTATTGGTCATCAGTGAATGATGAGGTTGAAATGCTCAATGCCCACAAGGAGCAGACAGCAGTGTATGCTTGCCACTGTCTGATGCGCTGGAAATGGGATAGTTTTGTTCACAGTCGAACAGAGTGAAGCTTCGTTCTTGCCCTCTGACAGGGCGTTTAACCAAACAGCCGAATCAAGAATAACACAAATGTCACCTGACAGAATCGGAAGTCTGTGCCTAAAACTTCTTTGGAATATTGTGAGGTCGTGAGCACATTATTCAAAAATACTGTGTTCTATACTTTCGCTCTTTATTGTTTCAGCTGACGTTCCAATGTCACTCAAACTGAGATCAGAGTAACTTCCCATGCCACCAGCTTTACTTGCCTCATTGTGGCATCAAGTGCCCTGAAGAAAAAACTGTGACCAATGAGAATTGAAGAGAATCCTGCACTGGGAATGTCGGTGAGTGAGCAATGGGAAACCCAGTCTCTTCAAGTTGTTATTCAAGTTACAAGTCATCCTGGAGAGGGAATAAATTGTTGTTCCTTCACTATAATATGGTAAAAAAAACCTTGGTATCTCCTTACAAACAGCTCGATGCATACATCTGCATCACTTGGTTGAGAAGAGTTTCAGGAAGGCAGCTCCGTGTCACCTTCTGCAGACCTATTAGTGGTGACAAATAAAGTCTGCCCCTGCCAGTGCCTGCCAAAATCAATGGATAAAAATGTCCTACTTACAATATCAAGATTTTTTTCATAGCTTAGTCTGAAGCCTCAGACAGGTAAGACTTTGCTAGATGAGTGTAACCCCAGTGACATCAGGAACATGGCATGACATTGAGGTTACACTCCGCATCGTTTTCAATCAATTACTTTCAGACATCAATGCTGAGCACTATAGTGACTAGATACCAAGTCGCTGCCTCCTCTGCCTGGTTCTGTCTGGTCAAATGGACAGGAACTAGCAGAGAGGGTGATGATTTTGCCTGGGACATAATCCTGCTCACAGAATCCTGCTCTACAGAGAATGTCTGACCGTTGCTTAATTCGTCCATGAAAATATAATGCAACCCACTTTTACATTTCGTACTCCAAAGAGTTAATATCACTTTACTTCTTATATGTTTAAAATAAACCAAATGCAACGTTTTTTTTTCCATTTGCAAACAACTGAAGTGACAATAATTAAACTACCAGAGTACACGCCTAATTATACAGAATTTAGTGACTGTGGTGAACAGTTGAATCATGTTCAGGTCAGTGAACACATCATCTTGCAGTCAGCAAATTTGTGAAAAATAGACTTAAACAAAAACACTGAATTCTCAGCTGCTGTATTACCGGGCCTCACCACTACCTCCAAAACACTGGCCATCTCCTAAATCTGTCCCAAGAGTAGTTAAACCGGACTTGGACTGGTATTCACACAATGGCTCACAACAGAACTTTAGAGGCATCCCTGAGCAACAAGGAAGTGCATGGGGCAGCTTGGCCAATGAACTAGCACCAGACTCAGTACTGGTCCAAATGCAGTTTAACGTTTGTGAAAAATAACCTGCCAAAAACCACGCCTCATAAGTTTATCTCTGCTGATGACTTCTGATGTGCCAACTAACCCTTGTAATTGTGCATCTTTGACCCGATCCTGAATGAAGGCGTTATAAAGGTGATGGACTCCTGCAGCATGCGTCGCCTTTCATTGAATCCCTTTTTAACAATATCCAGTGCATGTCAGCTCCACACATCAGTGTCCAAACTGAATTGTGCAGTGACAATGATGGTCGGCATGTTCCCAGACCAACATCCTTGCGCATGACTGGAAATATAAATTTCTATGCAAATGTTCTCAGCATTCTAACTATTAATAGCAAAGTCACATCACTGAATGCAACCATCCTTCGATAATAACCACTTTCTGATTGTCCAAAAAGCACACATCTCCCCATTTATTCAGTTCAATATTATGATAAAAATATGAGCAAACAGTGCACAAATCACAGTGAGGGACTTTGAAATGATAACGCTTGTTGCCACACCCAAGATCAAATGATTATTAAGTGCCAGGACTTTAAAAACACACAATTATTTTCCCTTGTATTAATACATGTGCTAATATTTACACACAATTGTTTTTCATGGCAACAATGCCAGGGTGTCAGATCAAACTTTGATGAGGAAACCTCCTGCTGAATCGCCCCCCTTAGTTGGTGGATCAGCCTTTGTCTTATCCAGTCCCTCCAGCTGTTTGTTCATATCACAGAAAATGAATGGAATTAGTTGAAGACTGCCTCGTGGAATGCTAGGAATCTTTGGAGGAGAGTGAAACAGATCATTCCATCGACACTTCTGTCTGAACATTGTTGTGAGTGTTTTGGCCTTGTCTTTTCTCCTCTTCTAAGGAAGGGTTGCTGGATCCGAAACAATCACTCTATTTTGTTTTCTTCACAGGTGCTGCCAGACCTGCTGAGCTTTTCCAGCAATTCCTGTTTTTATTACATTTTCTGCTGGGCTCTTTCATCATTGTGGGAGATGATATTTGTGGAGCCTCCTCCTCCTCCTCCTCCAGTGAGTTCTTTGATTGTCCAGAACCATTCAGGACTGGATCTCACAGCATTGCAGAGGTTAGGTCTGATTCGTTGGTTCTGGGTTCATATTGATCTGTCGATCATTTTCTGCTTGTCCTATTTGCTGAGGAAGTGGTCTTCTCTTTATTTTTAAATAGGGTTGCTTCTGCTATTGGCAGCCTCTCCTGTGTTATTCACTGAACAAGGGTTGACCCCTGGCTTGATAGTCGTAATGAAGTGTGGGATATGCTGGGTAATGCTATTCAAAATCGTCCTGGAGTAAAATTCTGCTGTTGTTGGTGATCCATATCACTTCACACAGCCCAGCGTTGAGTTCCTACATTTGACTGAAATCTAGCCCATTTAGGACAGTGGTAGTGTCATATACATGACGGAGGGTATTCCCAATGTAAAAGTAGAACTTCATCTCTTGAAATAGTGTGTGCAGTAGTCACTGTTACTGATACAGTCATGGATCATGTACCAGCATCCGACAGATTGGTGAAGGTGAGGTTCAGTACGTTTCGCCCTCTTAGTCAGCCCTTCCCCAGCAGTTGCTGCCCCAGCCCCAGCAGCTATGTGCTTTCACACCCAACCATCTCAAACAGCAATGCTGCTGCTGATTCTCTCTTGTTGCTGGTTTTGAAATGAACCACACTGTATACATTCTCCATCTTTCCCACTCTCTCAGTGCTTCCTCGAAGTGCGGCTCAATGTGGAGGAACGCTGATTCACCAGTCCAGGGAGATGATTCAGCCAGAAATTTCAGTGTCAAAGTCTGATCTGACACCATGAGGCTTCGTAATGCCACATTGCTGCTTGACTGGTCTGTAGGATGGCTCTCCCAATGGTATCAATGTGGACTTCACCAGCTTCAAAATCTCCCCTTCCCCCACCGCATCCCAAAACCAGCCCAGTTCATCCCCTCCCCCCACTGCACCACACAACCAGCCCAGCTCTTCCCCTCCACCCACTGCATCTCAAAACCAGTCCAACCTGTCTCTGCCTCCCTAACCTGTTCTTCCTCTCACCCATCCCTTCCCCCCACCCCAAGCCGCACCTCCATCTCCTATCTACTAATCGCATCCCACCTCCTTGACCTGTCCTTCTTCCCTGGACTGACCTATCCCCTCCCCAACTCCCCACCTATACTCTCCTCTCCACCTATCTTCTTTTCTCTCCATCTTCGGTCCGCCTCCCCCTCTCTCCCTATTTATTCCAGAACCCTCACCCCATCCCCTCTCTGATGAAGGGCCTCGGCCCGAAACGTCAGCTTTTGTGCTCCTGAGATGCTGCTGGGCCTGCTGTGTTCATCCAGCCTCACATTTTATTATCTCCCAATTTTGACACGAGTCCCCAGACATTAGCAAGGATGACTTTGCAGTGTCTACAGGGCTTTTTATTTTTGTTGCTGTCAACTGAAGGGGCCAAAGGGGCTGACTATGCTGTATAACACTGATTCTATATTTCTTGTGATTGGGCCCTCCAAGGTCTCACTCCCAGTACCTTGTCTGTGGCACAGATTCCTACAATGTGGTCTCCATTAAGCCATTGCGCAATTTGGAGTTTTTAAACTGCTCAGCTGTCCCTCTAACTTTTCTTGTCATCGCCTCCAAGGGCTACATCCATCTCCATCTGCGTCCCTCCCTATATGTCTCACCACCTCCAGTCGCCTCACCCCACGTACTTCGATAAGATCCTCCAGCCCCTTCAACATACCGATCTCTCTCACCTCATCCAGGCCCACTCACCCTACCTATCCCTTTTATGTCCTTGCTGCATATAGCTTTCTCGTCTCTCGAACTTCCTCCAGCCCCTTTGCCCTCCATACGTCTCTGACCCCCAACAACCCCACTCACTCTCCCTGTCCATCCAACACCCTACAGCCTCTACAACGCTCTCTATCTCTCGAACCTCCTTGTCCGCTTCACTCCTCCCTTACTATCTAACCTCCTCCAGCTCGTACAACCCTTTGTTTCTCTGTACCCTCCAGCGACTACACCTCTCTTCCATCCTTTGAATGAAAGAGACAAACAAACAAGCTCTGTAGCCTGGTCTAGCATGCACTGGAATCGCTATCTCTGTCATGTCTCTGGCCCTGCATTCGGATTTCAGGAGCTTCCTCCAGTCCATAAAATCTCAAACTTCCTCCAGATTTCACTCCCTCCTAGCTCTGTAATCTCATCCATCAGCTACACTGCTCCCAAATTCTTTTATTGCCTCCTTTTCCCTGTCCCATCACCCTCTCATTAACCTCCTGCAGCATCTACTCCACTTCATATCTCCTCCAGCTCTTTCAGCTCTCCCTATTCTACAATTTCCTGAGCATTTACACACCTCTACATTTATGTAGCCTTCAACAGCCCCAATAACCTCCATATCTCTTTCACCTTCTCCAGCATCTGCATCTGCTCCCAATCCCCGTAACATTTTCCAACACCTGTACTCCTCTATACCTTTGTAACCTGCTCGAGCATACGCATACGTTCCTCCTCCTGCCACCCTCCCCCAGCCCCTAAAACTTCACCAGAGCCTACAATTCTCTCTCTCTCTCGAGCCTCCTCCAACCCTTCCACTCTTTGCTTTCGATCTAACCTCCTCCAGCTCATACAACTGTCTTTTCCTCTGCCACCCCCAGCTCCTGCACCTTTTCCCATTATGTGAATGAATGAAAAAACAAAATCTCTGGAAGCTGTTCTAGCATGCATAGGACTCACTATCTCTGTAATGTCTCTAGCCACGCATTCCTATTTGTGAGGCTTCATCCAGCCCATAAAACCTTGAACCTCCTTCAGAATTTACTCACCCCAATCTCTGGCACCTCATCCATCAGCTCCAAAATTATGCCATCACCTGCTTCTCTTGTTGCATCCTCCTCTCAGTGACAGCCTCCAACATATACACCATTTCATATCTCCACCAGCCCCTTCAACTCTCCATATTTCTAAAAGTTTCTGCAGTATCTGCACTCCGCTGCATCTCTTAAGCCTTCCATGACTCTGATAAACTCCATAACTCTGTCACCTTCACCAGCATCTACATGTGATCCCGAACCCTGTAACATTTTTCACCACCTATACTCCTCCGTGTCTTTGAGACCCGCTCGAGCATGTCCACATGCCCCTTGTCCCTGTAACCTCCCCCAGCCCCTAGAACATTCTTGTAGTAGGTGGCACGGTGGCTCATGGGTTAGCACTGAACCCTCACAGCGCCCCGGATCTGGGTTCAATTCCAGCCTCAGGTGACTGTGCGGAGTTTGCACATTCTCCCTATTTATTTTAATGAGATTCCTTCGGGTGCACCAGTTTCCTCCCACAGTCCAAAGCTGTGCAGTTTAGGTGGACTGGCCATGCTAATTTGCCCACAGTGTCCAGTGATATGTAGGTTCCGTGGACTGGATATGGGAATTACATCGATGGTGTGTGCGGGTTGCAGATGTGGACTTATTGGATCACTGCGGGGATACTAAACTTTTATCCCTGTAACCTCCGGATTTCACTTTGCCCTACCTTTGTAACCTCCTTAAGATCAGATCATCTTACCTATTTCTGTAACCTGTTCCATTCCCTGCACCCTCCTCATCTCTAACCTCCAACAGCTATTCCAGCCCTCCCTATTTCTTTATATTAGTACATCTCCTCCGCCCCTCCCTATCTGTCTAACATCCTCCAGCACATACATTATCCCCTGTCCATGTACCCTCCTCCAGCAATTACATTCTTCCCTAAATCTGTATCCTGCTTGAGGATGGACAATCCTCCCATATGAAAATCTACCTCCAGCATCTGCAATCCTCCGAGCCATGAAACCTCTTCCAGGCCCGACAGCCTTCTCTAACTGTGTAATGCCCTGAAGCCCAGACCCGCTTCCCTATTTTTGTAATTCCTCCAGGCCGTAAATCCCCCCTTATCTCTGTAGCCACCAACACATATTACAGTCCTACCTTTCACTGTAGCTAATTCCAGCAAATATCTCTCTCACTATCTCGGTCACCCCTTCAACTCCTACATTCCTCCCATCTCTATAATCTCCACCAGCTGTTTGAGCCCTTATGATTACTGTAACCTCCTGCAACATGTATACTGCTCTTTGTCTTTGGACCCTCCTGCAGCTCCTCCTCTCCTCACTATCTCTGTAAGCTTGCCCAGCCCTGTAACCCTCCCTATCTCTGTAACTTCCTCCAGTCCCTGAACTCCTTCTATCTCTGCAACTGATACTGCCCTCTCTATGTCTGTAACCTCCAACAGCATATATATTGCTCGACGCCTCTGGAACCTCCTCCATTCCCAACAACAGTTCTTCATACTGTAACTCCCACCAGTTATTCCTGACCTCCCTATTGCTGTAACCTCCTGCAGCATGAACATAGTCATGTATTCCCCTTACAACCTTCAGCCCCTCCATTCCTCCTCATCCCTGTAAGGAGAAGTCATCCCTCCCATTCTGTGTAACCTCCACTAGCCATGCACTCCTATCTCTGAAACATCCTCTATCCCCTACACCCCTCTTCTTCTCGTCAAGTTGCTCTCGCTGTGGTTGCTCTCCAACTGTGAGATCCGTCCCTACTGCAGTAATCTCCACCAGCAACTATACCTGTTCCAATCTCTTGAACCCCCTCCAGCCCTCATTCTCTTGCTTATTGTTGCAACCTCCTCCAGCTCCCGAACCCAATCTTCCCTATCACTGTGAAGTCTTTCAATGCTGACACCCTTCCTTATCTCTGTAACCTGCTCCAGCAGTGGTTACAGAGATAACACATTGTCTGGTCGATTCATCAGTCTAGTCAAATTTAGAAAGGAAATAAAAATAGTTTTCTGCATCTTTTTCATTGAATTTTGGGAATGTTTGGACATATTTGTCCATGTCCGAACCAGGCTGTTGGTGACAATGAGTTTATTCATCCTCATTTCTGGCTTGTACTTTTGTCACATGTAGTCTTTTTGCTTCTAGTTAACACTTTATCTTTTTGAATGCTAGCATTTTTCCCTTTCTTCTCTCTTCTTTTCCCATTTCTGTCTCATTATTTCCCCCCTCTTCTCCCTGTATTCTTTTTCCCACTCTTCTCTCCCTCTTAGTCTTTCCCTCTCTTCTCTCTCTTTGATTTTGTTTTTGCTGTGCTTGTAAATGTAGTTCGGACTTTTTCGATTACCTTTTATTGTCTAACTCCAGCTTATTTGCATTTTTTTCTAGCTCCCCTCCAATTTTCCATTTCTCTGGTACACGCAAATGTTTGAGTAACCCTGTTACAATTTCAGCTTTCCTCTTGCTCCTGCAAACCCAATTCTAAACTGTTGGCTGATTCTAAAACTGTATCATTCCTCTGTTTATGCAAACACTTTTGGCAAATTAGGGAAGCATCTTCAAATCACAAACTTTCAATGTTAAGAGCCATTTCCCTCATTTTGAATTAACCAACAATAAGTAATCGAAATTAAACAGATTTGTCTCACCTGATCGAGGATACTCATCACCAAGTCTCCTTCAGTTTGTAAAAATCCATTCAGGTCTGTTCATATCCCTTACACGAACAGAGCAGATCTTGAACTTGGGCCCCTAAACTGGCGAACAAGGGGAGATTAAATGAAGGAAAATCCTGATATTCACTTTACAAGTAAAAAGTAACAATTTATTTATTTAATCATAATCGTGAACAAATTAACACAACTCTCAACAAATGATAAAACCTCCCCTTTACAACAGAGTCTTTCCAAATTGAACTAAATTGTACTGGTATACTGTTCCAATAAACAATTCTCACTTATATAAACCCAAGTAAAAGAAAATAAATTAGAATGTAATCTCTGGAAGTCTGCAAGCCTTTGTTTTGCTATCGTCAAGTCATAAGCACTTTTCTTCCACTGACCCAGTTTTCAGGAACGTTATCTCTTTGAAGCCTTCTGTGAGTACTCCTAGCTCGTAGTGCCAGTGCACATTTTATTGGCTGGTGCTGCTTTCCGAGAGTGTTTAGTGATTTCATGTGAGAGCTAGATGCTTATTTCTCATTGGTGCCTCACTCTTATCCTGATTTTCAAAAAAATACGCTCGTCTTGTATACCTTAAATATTATTTCAATTTTCTTAAAACAGCATTGGTCTGAGATTGTCAAAACCATCACTTTTAAATTCATCTGGCTTTCGATTACTAAATCCTTGTTTAAACCAATTGGCTGATTCTAGCTCGTTGCCAAAACATCAAAACAAGCACTAGGTCAACAATACCACAACCAAATGATACATATTTCAATTTCAGAATTGGCTGTACATCTTCAGCTACACACAGGCACATTTTTCTGTATAATTTTCCACACTTCAATCAGCAAATTACCATTAAAGAAACTGAATTCTTCTCCGTTATCATGTTTTTACAAACAAATTTGAGCTTCCCGCCTTCCACTTCACAACTCCTCTCAACGACATCATATCTCCTCCCACATAAGAAAAAAAACATCTTTCTGAATAGATGGCTTTATTAATAAAAAATCATACCATTATCATGAGATGCATAGGACACTAATCAAATGTTACTACTAATTCTCTTATGTATATATGTATGTATATATATATTATATATATATAATATTGAGCCATCTTATCTGTACATTTTCTTTTAAACTCACAATAACGTATCTGAAATAATACTTCTATGACACACAGCATGTACAATCTGCCAAGTAAAAGGCTGTAAAGTCAAACCCCAATGAAATAGACTTATATTCTTGTCCTTCAGTCTTTTCAAAAAGGTGAGACAGTTGAATCAGTTTACAGAACCGTTTATGATGCATTGTTTGTCGCATAAACATGAAAATGTTGTTAGGCCAGTACCAAACTCAATAACTCTCTTTCAATGGTGGAATATTTTATCTGGTGGATGTTGAGTTTCTTTGAAAAATATCCAACTGGCCTTTTAATTCCACCATCATGCTCCTGCATTAACACAGCTCCAACTACTACACCACTGGCATTGATAGTGATGTTAAAAAGATTTTTTCAAAAATTTGGCATTGCTAAAACCGGTGCTGTGTTTCATATCGCTTTTAAGTTCTCAAATGCCTCCTGGTATTGTTCTGTCCACCGATATTTCATATTCTTCTTTTGTAAAACCATCAGCAGCACCACCATGCTACTAATGTTTGGTATGAAATTCCAGTAGAAACCTGTCAGGGTCAAAAATTTGAAGCACCTCTTTCTTCGAGGATGATCTTTAAAATTCCTCAATGGCTTTCATTTACACATTCTGCGGACACATCCTTCCACATCTGATATTGTGTCACAAGGCCATCACTTCGGCCTTCACGAAGACAGAATTTGCTGAATTTATAACCAGTTTTTCCACCCACAGTCTTTCAAAGAGCTTTGCCAAAAGTACCATGTGATATTTCAATGAATGGCTAAAGATCACAAAGGCACCTCTCTCGACAGAACAATTACGCAAACCTGCCAGAACGCTGTTCATAAGTCTTCCGAATGTGCCTGGCGCATTCATCACAACAAAAGGCATCACATTTAATTGGGGTTACAAACACACAAACTTCTCTTGTTGTCACTGACCGAAGTAATTGCCAGTAACCACAAAGTAAGTCCAACTTGGTCAGGTAAGTGGCTTTTCCAACTTTTTCCAACACAGTCCTCCAGCCTTAGAATTGGGAAAAAATCCAATTTGGTTATGGCATTTACCTTCCAATAATCCATGCAGAAGTGTTGAGTGCCATGTGGTGTGGCAACCAACAAGATCCGTGAACTCCATTCGCTTTGAAGATAACAAAGTGTGAAGCTGGATGAAAACAGCAGGCCAAGCAGCATCCCAGGAGCACAAAAGCTGACGTTTCGGGCCTAGATCCTTCATCAGAGAGGGGAATGGGGAGAGGGTTTTGGAATAAATAGGGAGAGATGGGGAGGCGGACCGAAGATGGACAGAAAAGAAGATAGGTGGAGAGGAGAGTATAGGTGCGGAGGTAGGGAGGGGATAGGTCAGTCCAGGGAAGACGGACAGGTCAAGGAGGTGGGATGAGGTTAGTAGGTAGGAAGTGGAGGTGCGGCTTGGGGTGGGAGGAAGGGATGGGTGAGAGGAAGAACAGGTTAGGGAGGCAGAGACAGGCTGGGCTGGTTTTGGAATGCACTGGGGGGAGGGGAAGAGCTGGGCTGGTTGTGTGGTGCAGTCGGGGGAGGGGACGAACTGGGCTGGTTTTGGGATGTGGTGGGGGGAGGGGAGATTTTGAAGCTGGTGACGTCCACATTGATACCATTGGGCTGCAGGGTTCCCAAGTGGAATATGCGTTGCTGTTCCTGCAACCTTCGGGTGGCCTCATTGTGGCACTGTAGGAGGCCCATGATGGACATGTCATCTAAAGAATGGGAGGGGGAGTGGAAATCATTCGCGACTGGGAGGTGCAGTTGTTTATTGCGAACCGAGCGGAGGTGTTCTGCAAAACAGTCAACAAGCCTCCGCTTGGTTTCCCTAATGTAGAGGAAGCCACACCGGGTACAGTGGATACAGTATACCACATTGGTAGATGTGCAGGTGAACCTCTGCTTAAAATGGAAAGTCATCTTGGGGCCTGTGATAGGGGTGAGGGAGGAGGTGTGGGGGCAAGTGTAGCATTTCCTGCGCTGGCAGGGGAAGTTGCCGGATGTGGTGGAGTTGGAGGGCAGTGTGGAGCGAACAAGGGAGTCACGGAGAGAGTGGTCTCTCTGGAAAGCAGACAAGGGTGGGGATGGAAAAATGTCTTGGGTGAAGGGGTCGGATTGTAGATGGCAGAAGTGTCGGAGGATGATACATTGTATCTGGAGGTTGGTGGGGTGGTGTGTGAGAACGAGGGGAATCCTCTTTGGGCGGTTGTGGCAGGGGCGGGGTGTGAGGGATGTGTTGCGGGAAATGTGGGAGACGCAGTCAATGGCGTTCTCGAACACTGTCGGGGGGAATTTGCGGTCCTTGAAGAACGTGGACATCTGGAATGTGTGGGAGTGGAATGCCTCATCATGTGAGCAGATGCGGCGGAGGTGGAGGAATTTTTGCAGCATCGCTTCCAATTCTTTCTGCATCTGGGTGGCTTCGAGAAGACTAAGCCTGTAGGAGTTTTTTTCCTGAACAGCATTACCCAAAGCATCTTCATGCAGCATAGAATTTCTCTTCCCCATTCTATTCCTCTATCTGTTCTCATATTGCTGCAATGAGTCTTTCGATTCAGTGACCTGTTCTTCCGGCAGATAGCTCACTGTCCTATCCCATTTCCTAAGGAGTTCCTTACCTTTTAGATTAAGTTGTGGCAGATCAAAAGCAGATAATTTGTATTTCGATGTGCCTCGTTCTGAGTGTCAGTGACTAATACCTTTTCCTCAGTGTCCATTCCAAAGGCGCTAATTTTATTCCTGCCTGTGGCTTTCCTACCATTTGACATGTATGACAGGAATGACAAAATTCAACCACATCTTTATTTAATTCAGGACAATAGAATTCCTTTCGTATTTTAACCTCACTCTCCCTCACTTCCAAATGACTTCCTGTCAGTATTTCATGTGCTAGCCGCATTACTTCCTGTCTGTCTGCTACCAGCAACAACATTTGGTGCATTTCCGCCAATTTCTCTTCTGCACGAACCTGTTGCAGACTCCATTTTTGCCTTCAGATTCTAACTTTAAGATAATAACCATTTGGAATATGTTTTGATTCCTTTTCCGAGTGAATCTTATGATATAAATATTTTCTTGTTTCATCTTTTTGATGTAACTCCAGGAATCATCAGAACTAAGCGCCTCTCCCTGACCCGCTCCCTGTTCAGATATTTCCTTTCCCATTTCATCAAACACGGCAGCTAACTGGAACTTTGACTTCTTTTTTTGTTTTTACTTTTTTTTCCCCTTCTTGCTGTAACTTATGGCTGTGAGATCTTGTTACCATACATTCCAGAAAAATTCCAGGCTTTTTCTCTTTTGCCTCCGCTGGCCCCAGTATACCTTTGGCTTCTCCATGACAAGGGTATGCCTCCTGCCTTTGATCCTGATCGGCCGTTTCCAATAACCAACTGTATTCCTGGAATTGATGCTCTTTCAATGGCTCCCACTGTCACTTCCCCAGTCTTGATAGGACTTTCCAACCTGATCTTACACAGTGGAATGATACATCTCTCTCCATCTATTCCACAGATTGCCACTGTCACAGGTAACATTTCAGAAGGAGTGCAAATACTTTCATCTCTTACTGTTAGAGACTGATAAGCTGCCATATCCCTCAATGTTTTTACTTCTTTACCCCCTCCCCCTTTTCTCCCTGAGTAAACCTTATCCACAGAGGTGAAACCTTTATAGAGGTCAGGTACCGTCTTCCTATCCAGTCTGTGACTCGGCTGTGCACTCTTTTGCAGCTTGTTAGGAATCTTCTGGGAATTCCTTCCCTGTCTCCACTAATCACATGGTTTAGCCTCATTTATCACATCCTTTTTCACCAGTGCCTTTCTTCAGCTACCAGCACTGTAGCTATGTGTGTCCCACCATATGACAGTGAAAACACCTTTTGCCGGTGCCTTTTTAAAGCCACTGGCACTGTATGTTTATGTCTCCCTCTCCATTACAGTGTAAACACCTGGTGCCTCTTGCCTCCTTTACACCCGCATGGGGTTATTTTTTCACCAATGGTAAACCGGTCACTGTGTGATCCACGTTGTTTTTTTTTCATTGAAGAATCGCCTGTTTTTTTCCTCGATTCACATCCCTCATGGAATGAAATTGCTGTCGGATGCAAGATTTCGATTCATGCATGAATATGTATTCATCCGCCACCTCAGCAGCTCTTCTCAGTGTTTGAACTTTCAGTTCCTCAACATGAGTTCTTATCACTTCTGGAAATGAGTTTTTAAACTTCTCCAACAGAATAATCTCTCAATCAACCTCATAAGCCTTTTCTGTCTTTAATACTCTCATCCATCAATCAAAGTTACCCTGTTTAATTCTTTCAGTTTTGACATAGAACTGACCTGGTTCCTTCCTTGTATTTCTCAACTGTTGTCAATGTGCTTCTGGTCCCAATTTGTAGGCACTCACAATAACCTGTTTGACACCTCCATAATCTCTTGACACCACATCTGACAGAGCTGCAAATGCTTCACTCACCCTGCCTACCAATGTGGTCGAAAGTAACATTACCCACAGAGTTCCTGGCCAGTTTCTGAAAGGAAATGGTAAAAAAAAGCTTCTGTATTCTTTTCATTGAATTTCTATAATGTTTGGATATATTTGGATGTATCCTTATTAGGCTGTTGGTTTGATGAGTTTGCTCATCCTCACTTCCAGCTTGTACTTCTCCTTCTGCCATTTGAAATTATTTTGTTTTAAGTTCCAACTTCATCTTATCCAACTCGAGCTGCCTTTGCCTTTCTTTATATCCCAACATGGCTCTTCTTTCCCGTTCTTTCTCTTCTGCCTTCAACCATAATTCAAACACTCTCTCTTCCCTCTCATTCTCTAACTCCAGTTGTCTTATTTGCATTTTCTTCTCATTCATCTGAACTTGCCTGTTTCTCTGATTACCTAAGTGCTTGACCAACTCCATTACAATTTCAGCCTTTCTCTGACCCGATTCCCTTGAATCCAATTTTCGCCTGCATGCTAATTCGAAAATATATATACTTCCTCTGTCTTTCCAAACTTTTTGGGCAAATTTGGGAAGCATCTCCAAACTCCAGATTCTCTTTAGAAATGTTCAGAGACATTTCCCTCACATTTAATTTTACCCCCAACAAGTAAACAAAATTAAACAGATTTTTCTCACCTAAGTTCTATTTCATGATCTTGCACATAAATCTCCCACTCTGTTTAATTCTGTCCAAATGCGTCCATATCAATTCAAATCCTGTGCATGAACTGGCCATATTCCAGACTTGAGCCCCCAATCTGTTAGAGAGGGAATAAAGGCATCCCTTTGTTATTTAATCCAAAACAGAAGCTCCAGACCATTATGGAGGGAGGCGGGATTCCCCTCTAATGACTAAACATGAGTCACACAGAAAAGCTCGCCTCCCATGTATGATGTTTTAAAAACAGAGATTAAATGAAATCAAATGCCTGATATCAACTTTATATGTAGCAAGTAATAATTTATTTACTTAACCCTCACAGTGAACAAATAAAGAGAATTACTTGCAAAACCAAACAATATCTCCTGCACTTCCCATCTCACCCCCACCTCCCATACACCTTCTCAACCCAACCAGCATTGCCCCTGATATCAAACCCAAAGAAGAGAGCATATGAACGTGTCTCATAACTCCTCATAACTGCAGCAGTGTTTCTGTTCGAAGGTAGGACAGAAGAGTTATGAGCTCCCTACTCTCAGACACTGTGTGTCTTCCTCTCCCTGTGTCCAAACTTCCGTCTCTCAGAAAGCCCCCATGAAGAGTGAAGGAGAGAGATAGAAATCGATTGAATCAAAGTTAAGATGATTTGAAAGAAAAATAAACAGAGACAAATGAGATCCCATTACTGACTGACTTCCAAAATCTTCCCAATTGTCGCCACTGTCCCCTGATTTCAAACCCAGAGAATATGAAAGGTTTCAACTGGAATTAAAGGGCAAATACTTTCTGACTGCCCCCAGGTTTTAGTTTCTGAGAGGTTGGGCAATGAGTTAATGGTGAGGAGTCAGTTTCTACAGTCTCCCTCCCTCCCTAATAGAGAGGGGATATGTGGTGGTCTTTTTGAAGCAGGTGGAGACTTTGTCTTGTAGGAGGGAGACATTGAAGATGTTGGTGAATACCTTGCATCTGTTAGTCTGCACAGGATCTGAGTGCTCGGCTGGGGACATAGTAAGAACCCCGTGCTTTCCTTGGGTTGACTCTCAGAAGACAGATCTGACATCTGCAGTGTGACAGTGGACACAGGCACATCCAGGGCTGTTGGGGCAGGCATCAGCCCCCAATTAGTGACAGTCACATAGTCATTCATAAGAGACATCTCTCAGTCATCATCAACACATGGCAATACTGGTTGGTGTGAGCACCACACAGTTTGTGTTGAGACAGAGAGACATCAATAGACCAGGGCCACGGTCCATCAGTTTCTGCATCACCTTAATGGGGTAAATTCACAACAAAATGGGGGCAGCATGTGCTCCTACTGAGTGCCGCTGATGCAGAAAGTGAATATTTTGCAGATGTGATTCCAAGCAAGCCACTGCTTTAACCTGAATGGCACCAAGCACCCTGAGTGTTGTACCATGTGGATGGTGGACAGTCCTTAGGGAGTTATGAGCTGCCGTATACATGAACAACTTGAAAGAAAGACCTGACGGCATTTCTGATACGTTTGCAGATGATACGATGATACAATGATAGTTGGGCGGACAGGTGACGTTGAGGAAGTGGGGAGGCTGCAGAAAGACTTAGACAGGCTCGGACAGTGGGCACACAAATGGCAGATGGAACACCACGTGGGAATGTGTGAGATTTATGCATTTTGGAACGCAGAATTATATGCATACACTACATTCTGAAAGATTTTGTGAAATCAAAGGTATTTTGGAGTCCTCGTCCTCTCATATGTTTCATCTGCAGGTTCAATTTGTGGTGGGAAAAGTAAATGCAATGTTTGCATTCATTTCAACAAGGCTAGAATGCAAGAGCAGAGACGTACTGCTGAGGCTTTATAAAGGCTCTGGTCATCTGCATCTGGAATATTGTGAGCTGTTTGGGCACTGTATCTATGGAAGGATGTGCTGATATTGGATGAGGTCCAGAATGATCCTGGGAGTTACAGCATGTCATATGAGGAACAGTTGAGGACTCTGCGTTTGTACCCAGTGGAATTTAGATAGATAAGGGGAGGGGTCTGATTGAAACTGGCAGAATACCAAGAGGTTGGGATACAGTGAACATGTAGAACATATTTCCACTAGTCAGATAGACCATGGTTCCAGGACACAGTCTCAGATTGAAGGGATGACACTTTAGAGCTGAGATTGGGAGGAAATTCCTCAGCTAGACGTTGGTCAATCTATGGAACATTTGCCCCAGAAGGTTGTGCAGGCCACATTATTTAAGGCAGAGATAATTCGGTTCTTGATTAAAAGCAGAACACGTGTTAAGGGAGCAAGCAGGTTAATCGGGATTACAAACATATCAGCAATGATTGAATGTTGGAGGTGATTCGATGGGCTGGTTGTCCGAAATATATTGCTTTCTCTTATGTCTTAATGAGCATTCCATCTATTATTCACTGTCGAATTGTCAGCTTCTGACCTGCTCTTGTACACTTGTATATTCATTTCAATTCGATCTCACATTCTGGTCAATGCTAAGCCCTATGATACAGATAGTGGGAAGATTCAGTGTCGGCCAGCAGTCCAATAATGTGTTGAATGCACCTGCCATCAGTGAGTCCCATTTGCCAGCAGCACATTGTCTGTACGAAGATTGTCATTTCCAGTCTTTTTTTTCAAAGGATCAATCCTGTGGTGCCAGTGCCATTGAATTCAACACCATCGGTGACATTTATCACAGCCTTCAGCAAGAATAAATTATGCAATATTTGAAACCTGTCTAATTATAGGAAAGTCTAAACTGAAGAAATTGAATCTTTACTTGCATAGTGTTCAGAATAAGAAACACTTTTTTTTTCTGTTTGTTTTCAAATCAGGCAATTTGTCACATCAAGGTGTTGAACTTGTAATAACTTGCAATGATAAGTTCTATTCTGTTCTCATTTCTTGTGCTGCTCTGTTCTTGTTTTATTATTTATATTATACTGTAATTCCATTCTTCATTAAGTCCTGATTGAAATGTTCTCCGGTGAATATCCTCCACCCGGCTTAAATTACATTTAATCTATTTGAACAGACATTTTGAGGCAGCTGCAGAAGAGAAGAACAGGAAGAGATAACGGCTGATTGTACACCGTGTCCACCATTCGACCAACTTTTCTCTCCAGCCATCTAAAGTTTTTATTGTAGGTCAGAGAACCTCAGAATTATTACGGCACAGTTAGAGGCCATTCAGCCCATTGCGGTCCATGAGCTGTTCAACTGCACAATTTGGAGACAGAGAGTGTGTATGAAGGTGGACTGAAAGAGAGATAAACAGAGAGAAAGAAAGTGAAGGGCGATAAACTGAGTGAGAAGAGAAAGGGGAGCAACAGACAGAATGAGAATGAAAGGGGTGCTAGAAGAGGTGGAAGTTAAATAAATCAGAAGCCAGAATGAGGGGAGATAGACTGGGACGGAACAAATATCATTGTCCTTTCTTCGAATCTCAACAGCTGTGTCCTCCGATTCTCTGTATTCTGTATATTCTCCAAATTCGCAATCATTTTGGTCAACCCACAGCAGGAGGAATGCAACGATTCAAGAAGGCAGCTCCCCACCACCTTCTCAAGGGCAACTAGGGATGGGCAAGAAATGCTGGCCAGCCAGCAAGGCTCACATCCCACAAATAAATAGAAAAAAAAAATCACACTTTGAGTAAGTATCATTTATTAGAATTCACATGCAGTCCCTTGACATCGATAACATCAATGGCACAACTCTCATCTTCACTCTCTGATTCTGGAACAACAACCTGAATTGTGTTTGTCAGGTACAGTTCTCTGTTAACATATCCACACCATCTGTCTGTTATTTTATGCACATCTTCCCCTCAGATTAGACAATATTCAATAGGTGCAGGAGTAGGCCATTCGGCCCTTCGAGCCAGCACCACCATTCATTATGATCATGGCTGATCATCCACAATCAGTATCCTAATAGACAATAGACAATAGGTGCCGGAGTAGGCCATTCGGCCCTACATTATGGACAATAAAAGTTTTACTGATAGTGTCATGACTGATCAGTCTTTACAGGATGGATGTAACCATTTATGAACAGATAAGCATGTTTATGTTCCAACAATCCTTTGGCATTAATCTCATATCCAAAGCAGGTTGAATGATTGAGCACAATTGGTTGACTATCTCTAACATTCCTCCTCTCAGTTATGCTCACACGGCCCATCCAAAATGTCTAAAAGTTAAATGTTATTTGGAATTTGAATCAATCAAGAAAAGGGTTAATTGAAGCTGTTTGTTCAGTGTTTGCGATTATTGTCAGTCTCTGTGGATCCTAAACGTGTCACTGGAGGGTTTGCCTGTTCTATGAATAAGGGACTCCTTTCAATGTGTTATCCCACTGCATGCACAGGAACATCGCCTACAGCACCCACAGGGATCAGCAGCTCCAGGGAGAGGCAGAGTGGAGACTGGAGCCTGAGAACAATAGGCTGGAATATTCCAACAATGGACAGGAGTTTATCCGATGGTCTTTACTGGCTTTCTCAGCCTTGGATATCATTAGCATTGCGGATTTATGATGTACTGATGGTTATTCAAGCTGGTTACTATCCCATCCTTGCTATAGTTGGTGTTCCCGGTAAGTCGCTTTGTCTCTTAAACCAGTTTGAACTGACTTGCGGCTCATGATGTATAAATTTTGGAAAGGTGGAATTCAACATTTTCCGTTCCAATCAAAAGTTCCACTCTTTACAAATTATAGCCAGCTGGTTACTATTTAAAGGTTACTCACCAATATGTGAGGAGGGACTGGATTGTTCTCAAATTCCATGACCCTTTTTTGCTCCCTGCACAGATTTGCGTCTTCATATCCTCGCCACTCACTGATCTTCCCCATTACCGCCATCATGTTTTCGCAGTGTCTTCCTCAGCCTCAGTGCAACTTTGTAAAAAGCCATCATTTGTGCCTTTATTAAATCCGGATACAACTTCAAGTCCCTTCTAACTATGTTTCTGTTGCAAAATAATGATGCCTGAGATGTTTAACTTGTTCTTGGCACAGAATCTATCAGACGGGAAGACAGTGCCTTGTGCTCAAGTCATTGACTCATCATCTAGAGGCACAGAATAAAAGCCTGTTGGTATTTCATAAAGGAAGTTGGCGACATTTAAGTGAAACCATGATCTTTGTTGTTTAATAAAAAACCCAAGCAAATGTCCTTTGGAGAATGTAATGCGTCACCCTTCCCTGGGTATGTGACTTCCATGTGACTGCACACCCACAGCAAACTGTTTTATTCGTTCTTGTTATGTGGAACAGCTGAACCAGCCACTCAGTTCAGGACAGGTATAACATGCTGGCATAACCAGGGCTGCATACATCACATGAAAGTAGAACAAAAGTAAAAATAACTCCCTTCCGGTGCCTGTTTACCATATTCCTACAACTCATTTCCATTCAGGCATGTGGCAATTCCCTATTTCAAGTGCATTCTCTCTCACTGAGTCTCTCCCTGAGAGTGATGGTCATCTCCACAGGCACCTCTGGTGCTGGCTTTATTAATGCTGACTTACATACGCAAGGAGCTTTTACATTCCATATCAGCTACAATGCATAGAGAAGGAATGGCCTTATCCGCCACAGGAAATAAACAGATAGGTTTTTGCAAAGATCTGTAGCTTGGATTGTGGATGAGGTTGTTGGCTTGCTCGCCAAGCAGACTTGCTTTTGTTCAGGTGTTTTGGCTCTAGGACCAACCATGCACGTCTACTTTTGGCTTGAGCTCCTATGGCTACCTTGCCAAAATTAAATTGATAGCCTTCATTGTCGGAATATACAGACATTAAGGAGAGTTCATCGTGCCGTTTTGCTGCTGACTGATGTTCAAAAAGTCTGATGGCTAGCTTCCTTCCTGTCTGTCTGATGCATTCATTGCCTGGTATTTTGTAAACCATGTTCGTTCTGCATGTTGTGGGAATAGGGTCTTTAACCCTTGTCGGAGAGTGGCTTTGCGTTTGTGGGATACCATGATTCCTTGTGCTCTTCAGAGTCTTGTTGTCAATTCTGATATGCTCTTGATGTAGGGCAGTGTGGCCGGTATGTTAGGTCGTACTGTGTCCTCCCGTTGTTGTCTGTTTTGTAGATGGATAAGTAAGGATAACAAAATATTATGAAAAACCTGTGAGTGTTACTGAGGCAGCATTTTCGGAATTTTGGACAGATTTTCTCTCTTTTATAAGGAATTATATCCTTGCCACAGAGAGAATGGAGCTTCACCAGGCTAATCACTGGTATGATGGTACCATGAGGAGTGAGTGAAGATTAATCTGTAGCACTGTGAGAAAATGAAAGATGATTACATTTAAACTTGAGGGTTGTGGTCTATCTATATGTTCTAAACAGACACCAATAAAGTGATAAATTCCATGACTCACTTTTTTTATTTTCTCAAGATGCATGATTTTGGATAGTTTAATTGCCTCTGAGGATGTTTCTCCAATCCCACCCCCACTCTCCAAGTATATATAGAGAGAGAGAGATAGAGAGAGAGGGAGTGAGAGAGAGGGAGAGAGAGAGAGAGGTGTCAAGACTTTGAATAAAGTCTCACCACATTAATGTGCAGCTGGTGTGTGACCCTGCAGTGAGTGCTCCGTTATCTGCAATCCCAGCAACAACCACAATACCTTCGTTCTAAATCAGTTAACGATTCCCACCAGCTTCTGATCTCTATGGAGAACACGGATCGTTTGTAACGAACCTGGCTGGCTGAATGGAGTGGTCCTGTACTCTGTAACAGCCGTGAGGGGTGATTTGAGAGAACAAGGCATCAGTTAGGGGCAGCAGTTGTTTGCTCATGGCTGATCAGATTGTGTCTGACCATCTGAATGTGTCTAACGGTCCCTTTCCTATTTTTTTCCCAATTGACTGTCCAGTCCAGCAATGATCAGCCGAGTTCAGCCATGAATATCTCCAATAACCGAGGCTTCCCTGCTTCCTGTGGATGAGGGTACCACAGATAGCACAACAATAAAGATGAAGGGACATCCTTATTTCAATGGAGGTCTGTTACGTTAAAGATGTGTTCACCTAACATCAAACCACCAACTCTTTTGAGACACAAGGACACAATAATTAGACTAACCAGAAACCATTTGGCTCTCAAAACCTGACTCACATTACCACTGACTCTTTCCAATCAAATATGCATCAAACTCAGCCTTCACTGCTCTCTTGGAAAGAGAATATCAGATAGCGTAACACCATGGAAACATAAAAAAGGAGCAGAATTAGGCCATTTGGCCAATCGGATCTGATATGCTGTTCAATAATGTCTTACATATTTCTCAGCATTATTCTCCTGCCTTCCCTTGTAACCCTTGATCCCCTTATTACTGAAAAACCATCTATTTCTGTCTTCAAGATACTGGTGTCTCTGTACCTCTGTCTGTACCTGTGCATGTATCTCTTTGCGCATGTGTCTGTGTACTTGTGTCTATGGTTATCCGTCTATGAATCAGCCTGTGTGGTTCTGTGTGTGTTTATATCTATTTGCGCTTGATTGTATCTGTGTGTGTGTGTGTGTGTGTGTGTGTGTGTGTGTGTGTGTGTGTGTGTGTGTGTGTGTGTGTGTGTGTGTGTGTAACTATGTTTATCTCCGTAAATGTGTTGTGTGTGTTAGTATATTGGGGTGTTTACCAATGTTTCTGTGTATTTTTGTATCTGCATCTCTGTGCAATGAGATATCTATATTGGAGATGAGACAACTGATGTCAGAAATGACAGTGGGTTTAAGGTGAGAATTGCCGTTAATTGAACAAAACTTCTCAGTTGGTGGAGCTTCGATCTTTCAGAATCTCCACACGAATCGTTCTGGTCATCTCCAGCCTGTGCCAGGGTCCACTCAACAATGGGAGTTGGGGGTGGGAGGGGTAAGAGAATGGATTTCGGGCACTGTACCATATGGCTTAGCTTTTACTGTCTTATTACAGGCTGTTTCTCCTCGAATGAGGGAAGGGACAGTTGTGAGTGAGGGTGAAAGAATGGCACTGGTGTAAGAGATAGTGTAGGCTGGGTGAAATGATGAGGTGTCCAGAGTGAGTCAGTCCACAGTGTTGACTCCATGCGTTTTATTTTTTGCAGGGATGTTGCTGAGGTGACAGAGAGTGTGAGGCAATAAAGGCTTTGCATTCAGTAGTGGGAGTGGTAAGAGTTTGAGCCTCGCTTGGTGATAGAGTGTGAACCTTGTTCGGAGTTAGTTGCTATAACAGATATAGAATGGGTGTGAAGGAGCAGAAAGAATACAGTGGCACTTATACTGGCAGTAATGGAATGGTTACAGATACTCGTCCTATATTTCTGAATGTTTCATCAGATCATCTCAGCATCAAGGTGGCCCCCACTGAATGTCTTGTCCAAGTCCATCACTAATAGCACCACAGGCCACCCCCTCAGATTCCACTGAATCAGTTTGGGTGGAGCTTACAAACAGCAAGAAGAAGCAAACATTAACATATTTTATAACTGAACCAAAACTGCAGGACAAATTTTGTACAACTTATGCTTTGAAGAATAGATACGCAAGTGTTGTGGAATCTGAAGAAATAATGGATTATCTCAAGTTGCATGTAAATTCCGTGAAGTAAGTGACTGCTAACGATATGAAAAAATAAAATCCACACGTGTATATGAGGTAGGTTGAAGAGAATGTTGTGAAACAAACCAGAGACCAAGTAATTTTGACTTTAGTGTTGTGCAGTCAGAAACGCTAATTAATAACTTTGGTCTGAAGGAGCTTTTGAGGAATAGTGACAACAATATCCTGCATATTACATGACATTAACATTGAATTTTTAAATGTTACTGTCAAACATCATGGAATCCATGAGTCTAGATTGCCAGGTTAGCTGTAATGAATTGGGAAAGTTCAAGATAAAATTTAGTGGCAGGCAGGTAATCATTGTTATTTCTAGAAATATTCAGTCAGAGTCATAGAGATATACAGAATGGAAAGAGACCCTTTGATCCAACTCATCCATGCTGTCCAGATATCCTGAATAAATCTAGCCCCTTTGCCAGCAATTTGGTTCATACCTCTCTCAAACGTTCCTATTCATATGTCCAACTTGATGCCTTTCAAATGTTGTAATTGTACCACCTTCCACCACTTCCTCTGGCGGCTCATTCCATCCACACATCACCCAGTTGCCCTGCAGGTCGCATTTAAATCTTTCCCCTCTCGTGTTACCCTTTGCCCTCTAGTTTTGGATTCCCCCCACCCTAGGGAAAAGACCTTGATTCTTTACCCAGATTTACCATAATGTTACAAACCTCTATAAGGTCACCCCTCAATGACAATTGTTTATTTTATTGTGTAGGGACTGCAGCAATTTTTCCACACAGCTCCCACTGCCAAAAATATCATTAATCGTTAACATTATCTGTACTGGTGGGACTGTTAAAGGGACAAAAGTAAACCAGGCTAGCAAGAAATTTCCCCTCCTGTTCAATACATGTCTGGGGAAAATTGAGAACCCGATTGAGGGGGCAGACTAGATTTATTGCTGCAGCTGCAATTTTTGACAGTGCAGCATTCTACTCAAGTGTTAGTCTATGTTCTGTTCTCATCTTTTAGTTGCTCAAGAATCAGTATCAATGACAATACGACCTCAGCCTCATTATCTGACAACAAATGTCCCTAATGGTGTATTGCAGAGCTCAGAAACACCTCAACAGCCGGCTACACAACACAGGAGGCCATGCAATCTTTCTCGGCTGCTACACAGGAACAGGGAGCCCTGGGTTCTAAAATTAAATACAGAGCAGAAATAACTACCTAGTTGTATATTGGAAAGCTGTATCCAATGGAATTCCTCAGGGACCAGTGTAAGGTCATCAACAATTTACAATAAGATTTACGATTTTGGAGGGAATGGTGAGAGCACGAGACAGGGGGCAGCCAGGAAGGCAATATTCTGCATTTAAAAACTTACCTCGTGAGTCGGCGGCCTCCTGATCCGAGTGGCGGGGGTGGTGAGAGTGCCAGCCGGGAAGTGAACTATTATATTTGGGCATTGTCCTGTATCAATGGTTTAGATAAGCACAACAAAATGTACTCTAACCATATTTGTCAGTGATGCTAAGATTAGCAGGAAATTAAGCTATCAGGAGGAGGTAGAGAGAATGTAAGTGGATAAGCAATGGACAATTTGGCAGATGAAATATGATGTTGGTAATTGTGAACCTGTGAGACTTTCAGGAAGAACAAAAGGCTATATGTTACATGAATGGAGGGAGATTATGGGACCTAGTGATACTGTGTGTGCCAGAGGGTTCTCTCTGAAACTTTCAGACATTGGAAGCATTGGTCTACCATCCTGATGGCTACTCCCTGATGGTCCGAGTTGCCTCATTACTCTCAGTACACACGAAATATTTTTATGTGGTTGGTTGGTGGTGAGCAGTCGTGAGGAGGAGAGTGTTTTGGAGTGTGTATCAAGGGCGTGGCCTTTATCCAAGATACCATCCTATATTTCTACATGAAGATCTTAAAACAATGGGAATGGCTGCCTGCTTCTGAATGAAGAGGCTGTGGGTGCTGCCAGGACAGTGGGTCTTCACCACCATGATGTAGTGTGTATGGTCACACTGCAATGTTAATGGAGTGAGGGTTTGAAGGGTTCAATCACAAGAAAGAAAACATTAAATGTAGGTATTTTCAGATCAGCTGAAATGGTTAGTTATATCCCATTCTCTATTCCACTCCCAGAACCAGCCCGGACACTTTTCTCTGTTCCATCACAGGATGTGGGCTTCACTGGCTGAGCCAACAGTCATTCCATCCCTCATTGCCCAGACGGTAGTTAGAGCCTGTGACATTATTGGGTGTGTGGGGACACATTTAGGCCAGAGCAGTGAAGGATGGCAGTTTCCTTCCCTACAAGATATGAGTGAACCAGATCGGTTTTCCTGACAATTGCCAATGGTTTAACCTTCACCATTCAACTTTTAATTCCATACTTTTTTTGAATTCAAATTCCAACATCTCACTTGGCAGGAGTTGAACTCAGAGACCCAGAGAATTACGTGCATTTTTGGATTAATAACCAAATAATAACCAAAGTCATTCAGATATACAAGAATGAGAGGTATGAACAGTGTCAAAAGAAAGGAGCTGCTCCTTTCAGTAAAAGGACCAAGAAAGAGGCAGCACACTTTTAAATTGAAGCGTTTGAGAGTTAAAGAAAATTTAAGGGTTGTTTTCACCCAGAGAGTGCTGGGGTCTAGAATGCACTTTCTGAGAGGAGTTGTCACGGGTAACCTCACAACCCATGAAACAGTATTTGGATGAGCGCTTGAAGTGTCATAATATTCAGGACTACGGGCCTCGTTTAGGAAAGTGGTACTAATGGGCATGCTTCTGTGATTGTATGGTTGTGGATGTTCAACCATTGAGCAGCATAGGGCAAGAATTGTTGGGTTTCTGGAGTCTATAATAACAAAGGCTATAAGAATGAACTGCAATTGCTTCCAAAAGGATACCCGTAGGGAACACATGAGAAAACATTCTGAAACCAGACAGTGGAGAATAAATAACAAGGAAATGGCAGAAGTATGACATAACTCCTTCAGTTTTTGATTAACAGAAGAAAAGATAAAAAGATAACCTTCTGAGCAATACTAGGAAATCTGAGTGTGGTGAGAAATAGAAGTAGAATGAAATTAGCAAATAAACTAATTTAGAGAAATTATTGCGACCGGTTTTAATGGGCACAGACAAAGCCAATGTTGGTTTATGATCTGGGATTCGTATTTGACAAACCAACCTGGAGATAAATTTTGGAGATGGAATAGATGCAATGCATTTGGAGTTTTGGAAAGGTTTTTGATACATTCCCAAGCCCAATGTGTAAAGTAAAACACATGGGATTGGGCCAAATATATGGTGCCATAATGGGGAAGCTGACAGGAAACAGTAAGCAAGAATAAATGGATGCTTTTTTGTTGGATTGAAAGTTTTGTGGTGTAAATTAGAGATTCCAGATATTCACAAAACATATCAAAAGTTTGGTTGAGGGAATCAAATGCAATTTTTCCAAGTCTGCTGACAGTACAAAACTGGGGCTGTGAGTGGTGCGTAGGATGTAAAGGTTCTCCAAGGCAATTGAGACAAGTGGAATGACTGGGTAAACATCTGGCAGATGAAGAGCAATGAGGATGTATGTGACATTGTGCACTTTTGCGGGAAGTAATAGAACAACAGCACAATATTTGAAGAGGGATTGTTTGAAAAATATTGATCTATAAAGGGACTTGTACTCCCTGTCTTTTGTGTTATTCTGTGCAGACTCCAAAATCTATGCAGGGCGGTAACGTCTGAAGCTAGCTACCATACGATTTCCACCCCAGCCAGCTAAGATTGTCCTTTCTGGGCTCTAGGTGCTGTTCAACCCTCAGAACGAATGCAACAAACTACAATGATGTGTTTGAAGCAAAGCTGACTTATTTTACATTTCGCTCGGATACTAAACTCTAGCTTAATTTTAGGGTTATAGCCATCATCAGAAACAAACTGCAAATGTCAGAACAAAAGTAACAGAAAATTACAGCGCAGAGCAAGGCCTTTTTTAATTCATTTGTGTGATGTGCGTATTGTTGGCTGGCCAGCAGCATTCACCCTTGGCCCATCATGTGTGTGTTGGCTGGAATAGAACGAGCCAGGCTTTACAGATTTCTGGCCTCATCATTGAGATCAACAATATCAGACTGTGAACTCTGCCCCAATTTGTTTACATTTCTTGTTTCAATTTGTGTCTGGGTCCACTGCACACCTGGCTCCAGGCACATCTTTTGTTTATTTGTTTCTTTTCCAGCCCTAACTCCACTCCCTGCCGCCTTGAAGAACCAATAACATTTCTGCAATTTCATCTCTCCTGCCTTCCCCCCGTGACATGTGCCTTTTGCCCTTGTCTCACCCCACCTTGCTCAGAATCTGTTACATTTCTGGTCCCAGGCCTCTGTCAACTCACTGTGCTGCTGGGTCAGAGTTTTAAATTCTCTTCCTCCAGAGAGAATCTGAAATCGTTGTTGGTGCAGTTTTCCCCAGATTTTACTTTTGGAAACAAAAACCATGAAATTGTTTCAGAGTTGATTTTTTTTAGCATTAATCCACAATTTCGCCTCTTTCGAGCTAAACAGTGATGCTCCCACAGTCAAAAAATGCAAGTGAGGTGGATTTGCCGCACTAAATTGTCCGCGAGTGTGCAGGTTCGGTGGTTGGGTTCGCTGCGGTAAATGTGGGGTTTATGGGAGTAGGATGGGATAGAGAGCTAGCACAGACTGGATGCACTGAATGGCCTCCTTCTGCACTGTCAGGATCCTGTGATCTTAACCATTTGTGATCATGGTCACACTTTCCTCATGACAGGCCACACATCACCATGTTCATTCAGCTCAAGCTTTCATGCTGCCTTTGTGTTTTGAGAAGCTCTGTTGTTGGAATGAGAGCTTTCTTTGATGTGGCCTCTCCTCGTTCTTCTGCCCACGTCCCAGTTTCCTGCGTTAATTCCAGCTTTCTCTAATTTTCCCAAATGGGGTTTTTTGAAGAGCTCAAAAGGCGAGTGGATGGCAATTGAAAAATTAAAGAGTCAGAATGAAAGAGGAAGTGGAAATAATAAACAGGTTTGGTAGATCCCAGGGGAGTGAGGAAGGGTCACAGATGCTTCCAGACCTGCTGAGCTATTCCTGCAACTTTGTTTTTGTTCCAGGGGAATGAGACTCCAGGATCCTTCTGTTGTGACTGTTCTCACAGTATTTTTTTTAGCTAATGTGTGGGATGTGGGTGTCCCTGGCTGGGCCAGCAATTCTTGCCCATCTGTAGTTGCCCTTGAGAAGGTGGTGGTGAGCTGCCTTCCTGAACTGCTGCAGTCCTCCTGATGTGTGGTGATCCGCAATGCTATTAGGGAGGGAATTCCAGGATTTGGACCAAGCGACAGCGAAGGAATGGTGATACATTTCCAAGTCAGGATGGTGAGTGACTTGGAGGGGAACGAGGGGGTGGTGATCTTCCCATATATCTGCTGCCCTTGTTCTTCCACATGGAAGTGGTTACGTGTTTGGAAGGTGCTGCCTGAGGATCTTTGGTGAATTTCTGCAGTCGAGACAACATTCTCTGATGAGAGTCAAACCCAGGCAGTCAAAGACGGGGCACTGAATAGCCACAGATGGAGTTCAAACACAGGAGATTTGCTCAGCCAGTAATAGCACATAGTGTAACAGTCAGGGATGTGAAGTGAAGAGTGAGGGGACATAATGCCACATGCTGCAGATGGAAAACTTTTATCGGAACAGGAGTAGACCATTCGGCCCCTCAAGCTTGTTCTGTCATTCAATTAGATCATTGCCTGATCTGTGGCTTAACTTTCAATTCCCAAAACCGACCAAACCTATCAACGAGGCTCCTCTGAAACAGACAAGGTGAGTATTGATTAAAAAATTGCAAAAATAATTGCAAATGCAGAGAAATCATAAACAAAAACAGAAGTTGCTGGAAAAATTCAGCAGGCCCGGCAGCATCTATGAAAGAAATCCGAGTTACCCTTTCAGGTCCAGTGACCTTTTGAGTGACCAGATACAGTTGACCATTCCCTCTTTCCTGTAACACCCTCCGGAACAGGTGATGGTGTGAGGGCCATGAGGTTGTCAATAACAACTGAGAAAACAGCAGTGCACGCTGAATCAGAGAGAAAAACGAAACATTTTGGTCTTTCGCTTTTAAATCAATTGCACCAATTTATTCACTATTGTTCCAGAAACGGGACAAGAGACCAGAAAATCAACTCAATGCCATTGGGTCTGGGAACCATTGTTATTCTGACCTCCATGTGAATCCATGTTATAACCATTAGTTTGATTCTGAACCATCCTCTGGGCAGTTAGAACGGATGATAAAAGTTAGCTGAGCTTCTGATGCCATGATCCCATGAACAAACAAAAGAAATGTCCAATTACTGAAGTTACTTGTGAACCCACTGGTGTTTCTTCAAGCTATATGTCTGAGTGAATTTTCTCCCATACACAGAGTAGGTGAATGACCTCTCCCCAGTGTGTATTTGCTGATGTACAGTGAGGGCTGATGATGCCCTGAACCCAGCCCCACAGTGACAGCACCTGTGAGCACGTTGGCAGTACAAAAGTCTACTTGAGCTTTTATTGCGCTTCCTACAATCTGCACATTTAAAGGGTCTCTCATCAGAGTGAACCTGTTGAGGTTTCAACAGGCTGGATGACCGGGAGAAATCCTTCCCACACCTGGAGCAGGTGAATGGTCTCTCCCCAGTGTGGACCCATTGGTGCGTCAGCAGGCAGAATGGCTGAATGAATTCCTTGCAACTCCCACAGCAGGGAAACAGCCCCTTTCCAGTGTGAAACCGCTGTGAATGCCTTCTCACACATCCAGCAAGTCAACAGTTTCTTCCTGATATGATTGCGCCGATGTGCTTGCAGCTTGGATGGGGAATTGTAACACCTCTCACAGTCCTCACGGATCCACAGTTGGATGAAGGAAAATCCCAAAGCATTCTATATTTATGTGAGGAACAAGAGGATGGTGAGAGTAACAGTGGTGCCTACCAGGGATAGTGGGAGGGAACTTGCGCTCAGAGTCAGACATGGTAGGGGAGGTCCTTGATGAATACTTTGCTTCAGTACTCACCAGTAAGAGGGGCCTTAACATTTGTGAGGATAGCATGGAAAAGACAGATACGCTCAAACAGGTTGATGTTAGGAAGGAGGATGAAGTGAGGGAAAGAATCCTTTGCCTTTGGTGATGACTTTTGTGTCCTCACTGCCTACTGGAGTAATACCAAATGATTGGAGGGTGGCAAATGTTATTCCCTTGTTCAAGAAAGGGAATAGGGATAATCCTGGGAATTACAGAAGAGTCAGTCATTCTGTGGTGGGCAAATTAGTGGAGAGGATTCTGAGACACAGTATTTATGATTATTTGGACAAGCAAAATTTGATTAGAAATAGTCAGTGTGGCTTTGTGAGGGGCAGATCATGCCTCAGAAGCCTTACTGAATTCTTTGAGGATGTGGCAAATGACATTGATGAAGATCAAGCAATGGATGTGGTGCATATGGATTTTAGAGGAACATTTGATTTGGTTCCCCAAGGTAGGCTCACTTAGAAAGCTAGGAGACATGGGATTCATGGAAATTTGGTTGTCTGTATACAGAATGGAAGCCAGAGGGTTATAATAGATGGAAATTATTCAGCCTGAAGCTCGGCGATCAGTGGTGTTCTGAAAGAATCTGTTCTGGGAACCCCACTCTTTGTGGTCTTCATAAATGACTTGGATGAGGAAGTGGAAAGCTGGGTTAGTAAGTTTGATGATGACACGAAGTTTGGTGGCATGGTGGGTGGTGTGGAGGGCTGTTGGAGTTTGTAATAGGTCATTGACAAGATGAAAGGCTGGGCAAAGAAGTGGCAGATGGAATTCAACCTGGAAAAGTGTGAAGTCATTCATTTTGAAAGGTTGACTTTAAATACAGAATTTAGGGTTAACCTAATGTTCTTGCTAATGTGGGGAAACAGAGGGATCTTGGGGTCCACATCGTTAGACTCGTCAAAGTCCCTACCCAAATTAATAGTGTTGTTGAGAAGGTGTATGGTGTGTTGGCTTTCATTGGCAAGGGAATTGAGTTTAAAAGCCGCAAGGATATACTGCAGAGATAATGGGAACTGCAGATGCTGGAGAATTCCAAGATAATAAAATGTGAGGCTGGATGAACACAGCAGGCCAAGCAGCATCTCAGGAGCACAAAAGCTGACGTTTCGGGCCTAGGCCCTTCATCAGAGAGGGGGATGGGGAGAGGGAACTGGAATAAAAAATTTTTATTCCAGTTCCCTCTCCCCATCCCCCTCTCTGATGAAGGGTCTAGGCCCGAAACGTCAGCTTTTGTGCTCCTGAGATGCTGCTTGGCCTGCTGTGTTCATCCAGCCTCACAGGATATACTGCAGTTGCTTAAAACACTCGTTAGACGACACTTGGAATATTGTGTTCAGTTCTGATCGCCTCATTATAGGAAGGATGCGAAAGCTTCCGTGTGGGTGCAGAGGAGATTTACCAGGATGCTGCCTGAACTGGAGGGCAGGTCTTATGAGGAAAGGTTGAGGGAGCTCGGGCTTTTCTCTTTGGAGAAAAGAAGGATGAGCTGTGACTTGATATAGGTAAATAAGATGATGGGAGACATAGATAGAATGGATACCCAGAGACCTTTTCCCAGAGCATAAGTGACTATTGTGAGGGGGCATACTTTTAAGGTGATTGGAGGAAGGCATTGTGGCGATGTCAGAGGTAGGTTCTTTACACAGAGAGTGGTGGGTGCATGGAATGCTCTGCCGGTGGTGGTATTCAAGTCAGATACATTTGGGACATGTAACCAAGTCTTGGACAGTTGCGAGGATGATCGTAAAATATAGAGTAAGCAGCGTAGTTTGATCTTAGAGTAGGATAATATTTTGGCACAACATTGTGGGCTGAAGAGCCTGTGCTGTACACTTCTGTGTTCTATGTGTTCAATTCAGCTAGCCTGCATACGTTTAGACCATGGGAAGAAATTGAAGCACTGAGACGCAGACATGGTGAGAATGTGCAAACTCCATGCTGACACCAGCTGAAGCTGAAATCAAAGCTGTGTCCGTTTTGCTGAAAGGCCCCAAAAATGCTTGGGTCGGGTCCAGTAGGAAATTGAACCCTGGTCTCCCTCGTGAAAGGTGGGGAGAGTGACCACAATGCTAATGAGGGCATCAGGTGCAAATGCCCCTTAAGCCCTTTACATGTGCACCAATCACATACAATCGCTTCAGTATCCAAATTCTACTTCTATTGCTTCGTCCATAATCGTCAATGCCACAGAATCACAAATTCACATCTGAATGCTTCTTAAAGTCATAAGGATCTCTGCCTCGAGGACACTTGCAAGCAGTGGCTTCCAGATTCCAAACATCCACTGGCTAAAAGCATTTTTATGTAAATTTACTCAAAACTTCCTTCCTCTTCCGTTAAACCTATGGTCCCCGGTGATTGATCCCTCCCTCAAGGGGAAGCGTTTACATAGTCTATCCTCATTATTTTGTACATCTCCTCTGCTCTGAGGAAAACGACCACAGTCTGTTCGATCTCGCTTCATAACGGAAACTCTTCAGCTGAGACAATATCCTGGTAAATCTCTTCGGCACAGTTTCTGGTGCTACCACATCCCACAATAATGTGAATTAATGAACTGCGCACAATACTCTCGCTATAGCAAAATGAACAAATACAATGAATGTGCAGAGAGCCACAGAAACTGGTCTTTTCCGATGCAGTCCATGTTGCTCATTATTGCCATGGGTCATTTTCCTAGGCCTGATGTTCCAATAATCACTGGTCCATGTTAGTAAAAGCTGCTCCATGAGTCTTGATCTGACCGTCCCAGTATCTAAATATTTCATCTGGCTTAGCGTTCCTGGTGGTGAGACAGGCCACGTTCACTCAGCAACACAGACTGCAACAAAACAGAATGAACAATGTCAATGTGAAAATGGATGTTAGATTGTGCAGTGCCTCAGTGAAGCGGAAGGTGGGACGTCAACGAGAGTTAGTGATTGTGGGAGGGAGAAAATTCTCTAAGTGGTGGGTTTGAATTCTGACACATCAAATGCAGATATGTGAGAGAGCCAGGATTGGGAGATGATTGTCACCACCTCAAAGAATATTTTCACGTAAAAATGTTTGATACTTGCTGCATTTCTGTGGCCCATGGCACAAGGATTAAAAAGAAATACAGCAAGCACCCACTGCCATGACTCAGATTCGAGCCGAAGTTGCTGCGGCCACAACACAGAGTACTAACCACAATACGATCACGGCACCACATGAGTTCACTGGTGTGCAACAAGCAATAACTACAGTGGCAGAGGATATGTTAGGAACAGCACCAGATCGACAACTGGAATTCTTTCCAAGCAGTGCGCTGTATTGCGGGGATTCACAGAGGGCTGGCATCGGTAATTACGGTGCTACCAGAGACTGTGGAGATTCCATCAATGATTATATTGAAGACTGAGATTGATAGATTTCTACGAAATATCAAAGACTCAGTGTATTGTGCTGGCTCTTGTTGAAATGTACCTTTCAATAGTAATCTAGTTTAACATTGGATATTTCATCAGCTCCTTCACACAAGGAAGTAACCATTGCTGCATACAACCATATAATCCCAGTTCCTGGGCCCAGAACCAGGGAAACTCAGTGACCCAGCCGCGAAGATATAACCGGAAATGGGGATGGCAATGAGCGTGCAGCCATACGCTGTGAAAATAGATGACGGGATAGTCTGTGCATTATGAGGCAAGACAATGTGACAAAATCGAGATAGAGCCACGGGGATGATGTGCAGAAGGATGACCGATACAGTGGTGAATCAGACAGTGACCAGGGGGATACAGATAGAAGTGATGCAATTGATGAGCGTGCAGTCCTTCTATGGCCATAGAGGCGCGTGAAATGCCGAGTCTGTGAGCTCCAACCTCACCCGGTGCAGCATCTATTGACATGGAGCAGGGATTATTGGGACCTCAAGCTGCATGAAAAGATACACAACAATTTTAATCTGAGGCAAAATAGTTTTTGGAAGCACAGTTATTTGTGGATTGAGTGAGGATCTGTCCATGATAATGTCACAATTATAATGACAATGTTGCAAATATTCAACCCATCAAGAGAGAAATCTGTGCTGGGAGAAATAGAGGTAACATTTTTGCTATCTTACTCTTGTCATATGGCTGACCCTGCACTGGGTTGAATTTTGGGAAGGGCTTTTTTTCGCTCATTTCATTGTATTCAATTTCATGCAAACATGCACAGGTCACTGAAGTCATCTAAACTTCCGAAAAATATCGGTAATATATGATGTTGTGATTAGGCTCGAGTTTACCTCAGGTTATGGAGGAAGAGCAGGAAAGCGGAGTTGACATTTATCAGATCAGCAGTGATCTCATTGACTGGCTGAGCAGACTCGATCGGGTGAATTGTCGCTTCCTGCCGACATATGGCAGTGAAACTCACTGCGTCACAAAGGGGAGACAATTGAATTGAAGTGGCGACTGTGATTATCTTTGCTGGTTGTTTACCTTGTGAATGTTCCCCTTACTGCTGATGTCCCTGCTAACAACACAACACAAAGGTGAGTAGCCTGACTGAGCAGTGACGGCTAAGGCACCTTTCCCCTCTTTAAGCGGCTGGAATATGGACCCTGATGTTCTCGGGGACAGGAACTGACATTGAAAGGATTGCAGACAGAGCTGCACCGCCTTTGCGTTGTCACCATCAGGAAAAATAAAACTTGATTCCCTGACCGGGAATCGAACCCGGGCTGCGGCGGTGAAAGCGCCGAATCCTAACCACTAGACCACCAGGGATATAGGCGGACGAGTGTGCATCGTTTCTTAATGGTACAACTTCTGGCTTTTTTTTTCTTTCTACGACAGTTGTTTCTCCTGCAAAATGACTGAATCATCGTGTTTTACAGCACAGAAAGAGGCTCAACATCCCAGTTTCTAGCCTTTGCCCATAGCCTTGTGCACTACGAGACGATGGACTGGCTGTTTGAGATGTTCACGTTCTCTTGGGGAACTGGGCCGCATGTTCACCCTCAGAAGGTAACACACAGACACATTTCCCAGAAGATGACAAAGGCCTCAGCAGAGACCAACCCCCAGAAAGTAGGATTTCATCCATTTGGGTTCTATAGTCCCATTTCACACTTCAAAACCAGAATCTGATTACAGCAAAGAAATAAAGCATTCAGCCGCTCCCCTCTCTGTGTTTGTTCCCCATTGTTTCCTTGTCAACCTGCAGTTTATAATACCTCACCTCACTGCTGGCCTGTGGGGGAAATGACACTGGCATAATTTCAGACAATATTGAAAGTCCTCTTTTAGATGTTGGATGCCACAGTTGTACAAACATTCTCATCTCCTCCAGTTAGAAGTAAACTCATGACTGGTGCTTTACAAGACCATTGCTTTCAATACTGCACTACAGAGCGAAGGCTGTGCCCTGTAAGGTAGGGTTTCATGCATTAGAAACTGCAATGTAATAGATGGCAGGGTAGTCTGTGCATTATAAACCAAGACAATGTGACAAAACCGTGATGGAGCTGAAGGAATCATGTGCAGAAGGATGAGAGACACAATGCTGAATCAGGCAGTGACCAGGGTGATAGAGATATACCTCTTCCCTTGCAGTCTGCTGATTAGGATTCAGTGCCTTCACTGCCATTGCATGTTCATGGTTATTATTTGCAATAGTAACTATGAAATATTGACTGATCTTTGAAGCAGAATTATGTCATAGAAAAGGCGGTATCAGTTCAATCTACATTACAGTTCTACATCGGCAATGTCAGCTACAATTGCCTGACGTGCAATTTGTTTCAGACAAGAACAAGGGGGAGGTTGGGAAAAGTGAAGGGCAATGGTGGTTTGTGAGAGGTGACTGTGGGCCTAATGGAGCCAGGCTCAGTGTGGGTGCTGAAGACTGGCTTTTCCTGTTTACCCTGGTATACAGATCGCTCTGGAGCCGCCAAGGTGTGTCAGGATGGCTGAGTGGTCTAAGGTGCCAGACTCAAAGAATAGACTCCTTCCACTGTAAAGCCGGGTGTTCTCGTCTCCACCTGGAGGCGTGGGTTCAAATCCCACTTCTGACAATGACTGCCTCTTTGTAAATATCACTGAAGTTCAGTGTCCCGATGGGATCTACCTGTTTTAAAGGAAAATTTGCTCCGGTCAGATTTGCAGCTTTATATTAACATAATGCAGTTTTGGAGGAGAAGGAGACAGCTCAGCCCATCAAGTCTGCTCCGCTATTAAATGAGCGGAAAATCCTGACTTGATAATCCTGAACTGCACTTTCTTGGATTTCCCGACACCCATTGATACCCTTGTTGCTAAAAATCTTTCAACCTCAGCCTTAAATGTACTTTGTGGGCCAGCTCTGACAATCCTCTTCTGTAAAAGAATCCACTGATTCACAACCATCTGAGAGAATAAACTTCACCTCGACTCTGCCTTAAATGTGCGACCTCCATTCTGATATTAGACACTCGGTTCCCAGACGGTCCCAGGAGGGATCGAACCTTTCTGCATCCAATCCGTTACATCGCCAATAACACCTGTATGTTTCAATAAAGAGCATTTTTGTAGTACTGTTTCTGAGCTTATGAAAGTGATGTATTTCAATGTTTCTTCCCATTTAATTCACCTCTCATGATGTGAAACTCTCATTGATTGTGATAGAGATTATCATTATCACTAAGGAGGCTGTGCTGGGCAAGGTAACGGGGCTAACAGTGGACATGGGGGTCTCTTGGCCCTGATGATTAACTGCATCCCAGGATACTAAAAGGGGCGATGGGGGACATAGCAAATGCACTAGTAATTATTTACCAATATTCACTGGACTCTGGGGTTGATCCTGCAGATTGATAACAGCCAATGTGACGTCACTGTTTAAAAAAGGAAATAGGCAAAAAGCCGGTAACTTTGGTCTAGTTAGCTTAACTTCGGCACAGGGGAAAATGATTGATCTATGTTCAAGGAAGAAATAGCAAGACAGCTGGATATAAATTGTCCCACTGATGTTCATGAGTTCATGAAGGGTAGGTCCTGCTGAATTAATTTGGTGAATTTCTTTGAGGACATTACCTGCAATGTGGACAATGGGGTACCTGTGGATGTGGTGTATTTTGATTTCCAGAAGGCAAGTGACAAGGTGCCACATCAAAGGCTGCTACATCAGATAAAGTTGCACCATATTACAGGTAATGTATTGGCTTGGATAGAGGATTGGTTGACCAGTAGAAAACAAAGAGTAGGGGTAAATGAGTGTTTTTCTCATTGGTGTTCAGTGGCTAGTGGTGTGCCTCAGGGATCAGTGCTGGGACCACAATTGTTTGCAATTTACGGTGTGTCAAAATTTGCAGATGACACTAAGACGAGTATAGAGCAAAGTGTGCAGAAGTCACGAAACATCTGCAGAGGGATATAGATAGTCTAAGTGAGGGAGCAAAGGCCTGGCAGATGGAGTACAATGTTGAGCAGTGTGAGGTCATCTATTTTGGTAGGAATAACGCAAAATGGACTATGTTTTAAATGATAAAAAAAATGCAGCACGCTGCTGTGCAGAGGGACTTTGGTGCCCTTGTGCATGAATCACTAAAAGTAGGATTGCAGGTGCAGCAGGTAATTAAAAACGCAAATGGAATTTTGGTGAAAGGGAAAAACTGATCTGCAGCCAAAATGGTACAAAATAGAAAGTCAGAAGCAGTGTCGGTGAGAAAAGATACAAGAGTCTCAAGTGCCCTTCCTGGAGGTGCAGAGGTTAGGATTTGGTGCTTTCACCGCCGCAGGCTGGGTTCCGTTTTCGGTCAGGGAATGGGAGATCTATTCTGCTCGCTTATTGTGATGCCTGATTTTCAGGAGCAGGAAAGAAGCTCTGGAGCTGGTAGATGGGCTGGTTTGTCCCAGAAATTATTCAAGTGAACAGAAGTCAATGAACTGCAGATGCTGAAAGTCTGAAAGAGAAACAGGAATTGACTGAGAAGTTCAGCAGGCCTGGCAGCATCTGTGGAGCAGAAGAGAGGTAACCTTTCAGGCCCACAGATTGTTAATTGGAACTAGATTAGTTATGCATTTCAATCATGTCATCTTCGGCAAAGTGATCAGGTTTATCTGTCAAATCGGGATATTTATCAAAATTTCTCTCTCTGAGTGGCTGACAACAGTTAATTGTTACAGTTCACAAAACAGCAACAAACAAAACAGCCAGTTGTGTTAAGCTCAGGTAACTGGAGTGGGAGCAGAGGAATAATAATGCATTGAGTTTAAACACAAGAAGCAAGCCACTTCAGCTTTCAGGAACCAAGCAACTGGCACTATTTACAAGAGGTTTAAACAACATACTGTCAATCTAAGCATAGGCACCTGTAGGACTCAAACCACCCCTATGCTGATTGTTAGAAAGGCACATTAGCCAACTAAGCCACAGCACCACACAAGCTGCTTCAGCTCCACACAAGCTGCTTCAGCTCCACACAAGCTGCTTCAGCTCCAATCCATATGTTCATGAACTTAAACACCCGAACACAGAAACTTGTTTTCTATCTCACAGTTAATCAGTGAGAATTTAAGTCAAACACCGTTTTTTTTTAAAGGCAGATCGTTCACAGCTGAACATTTCCAGTGACAATGCACAGAAAGATACAGTCTCCTCTTACACTGCTTTAAAACCGATATTTTCACAATTTAAACTGGCGGGATAAAGCGGATGTGTTCATCCTCTCTGCATACATTAACCACGTTAATACACACAGACGAAACCTCGCAAACTGCATTCAATCCTCCTCTCCCTGCTCAAGGAAAGATGAAAGGGTTTACAGAGAATCTGCCAGGGCTGGAGCAGATGATCCAGAAGGAGAGGCTGAATAAAATCGGGCTCTTTACACTGGAGTGTTGGAGACTGAGGGGTGACCTTATCGAAGTAAATAAAATCATGAGGGGTAGTGATCAGGTCTTTTTCCCAGGGTAGTGGAGTCCAAACTTTAGGTTATAGGTTTATGGTTTGAGGGTAAAGATTTTAAAGGGGTAATGTTTTGACACGCAGGATGGTGTGTGCATGGAATGAACTCACACAGGAAATGGTGTAGGCTGGAATAAATACAACATATAAAAAGCGTCGGCATGGATACATGTACAGGAAGGGTTTAACAGGATATGGGCCAAATGTTGGCAAAAAGGACGAGATAAATTTTGGAAATCTGATCGGTATGGACGAGAATGACCAAAAACACTGTTTCTGTGCTGAATATCTCTCGGACTCGATAATTGCTTTAAGTTTAGAAATTGTTCACTCAAACATCCCAGAAAGATCACATTTTAAGTTGCTGTAGAGATTAATCTCGAGTTTTGACTTCTATCTTTCCCAGCAGCCCACAATCTTTCTGTCTGCCTCTGATAAATGTCATTTGATGAAAGTTCCAAATCACCTTTACAATTTGCTGCACAAGTCTGATTCCACCCCTTCTGCCCCTTCCCTCTTCCAGCATTTGAGAGACAGCGACAAAGTGTATACCACCCCTCAGCACTGCCTGCCTGTGGCCCAATCGTTGAATGCATTTGCCAATGGAGAGAGCTCTATCCCAGCAGAATGGTGACAGAATGAGAAGATGTTCATTGAAGCAACGGGGAATAGATTTTTTTTTCAGCAGCTTTTTCAGATATGTTATTATATACTTCCGGAGCAGATAAAACTTGAACTCTGTCTCCTACATCCGAGGTAGGGAGACTATCACTGCATGATTGACACCTCATTTATTGTTAAGTTGCCCAGCAGCAGACAGCATCATTGGTCTTCTGGTCTGCATCTCACATCAGCTGGCTGTTAGAAATGTGAGAAGCTGCTGGCTTGAATCCTGCATCAGCCATTGTTGCCTCTGTGTTTTTTAATGTTCAGGAGAGCCAGGGGGTGATTCTTTATGAAATCGATTTCAGTCTATGTTCCCAAAAGGTGTTTCCTGCAAATATATCATATGCATCCACTTCACTGATGAAGGTTTAGCATTAATAATCATCGGAAATTACGTTTCATTGGATTGGTTCATAAACTAGCACAGTAACTGAATAAAATGATGGCAAGCCTTCATGGATAAAGAGGTGACTGTGAAGCAGGCACCTGAGGATAAATTTGTTTCTTTTGCAAGTGAAATTTACTGTTTCCCAAAGTGATGCCCATTGAAGTGAAGCAGTGACAGAGATTGCCTTTGCTGGTGCTCAACTCGTGTATCACATTTCCACCTTGGTCCTTGTAAACATCTCAACTCAACAAGAAGCCAGGTGCCCACTGTGGGCCAGTGGCATAATGGATAACGCATCTGACTTCGGATCAGGTTGTACATCTGACTCCTGCCTGGCTCGAGCACAGTTGGTCCATTTTCAATACCAGCAAGGTGACACCTTCACCTGAAGTTGGAACGTACAGCAGGTGATTTTGCAGCCAGATTCCCAGAAGCTAAAGAAGGAAATTGGAAGTTGCGCATGAGCTGTGTTGGCAACCTTTTTCAGCTCTCTGTTAGTTTCAATTCCGAGCTCACAACAACAGGCTTCATGGCCTGGAGAACTTATTTGTGTTCCATGTAAATCTGCCTGTTGTCGGCGAAACGTGTGGGGACAGAGAGTGAACGTGAAGCACCTGGAGTCAGTGTCATCCTGAGGGGTGTGTCTGTGCATCTCCCTCTGTGGCTAAACGTGAGGATGAGTTCCATAAGTCAGCTGTAACACAGTTTTACTGTCACAAAGCCTCAGTCCCGTTTGTAGATTACAGCATTAATCTCATTGATATTTGTCCCTGATACGTCAGAGGTACATGGGCCAAGTGCTGGAAACTGAGATTAGAATAGATAGATGCCTGATGACACGCACCAATACAATGGCCCAGATAGTCTCTTTCCACGTGATAAAAACTCGAAGACAGGGAGAAACTGACCTGTCACCAAAAGGATCAAAAAGGGAAAGGCAAAAACTGTCGTGGAGAAATGATGCAAGCACCTCCAATGTTTTCTCTGGTTGTCTAGTGGTTCGGATTTGGTGCTTTTGGAACCACGGCCCTGGTTTGGACTGTTGAGTGGAAGATCCTCCCTCCTAGCTTTTATTGATGACAGCTTTGCTGACTAATTGTAAGTTTATTCATTGACTGGCACCACTGGCTTGGCAGCATTAATTCAATCAACCACATTGCTGTGGGTCTGGAGTCACATGTAAGCCAGACCAGGTAAGGGTGGTATTTTCCTTCCCAAAAGGACATTAGTGACCCAGATGGGTTCTTCCAACAATCGATTGCATGGATTGTATCACCTCCCCTATGAGGAGAAGGAAAGGGGCTGTGAGGTAACTAACTGTGTCCCAAACGATATTCAAGCTAACATGAAACAAAGAACTGCAGATGCTGGGAATTGACAGAAACAGGAATTGACAGAGAAACCTAGCAGGCCTGGCAGCATCTGTGGAGAGACACAGGGTTAACATTTCAGATCCATTGAATGTACGTCAGAACCAAGTCAGTTATGCCCTTCCATATTATAATGCAGGGAAGTTACCACTTTTATTTGTCGAATCAGTATATTTATCAGAATATCGCATTAGTTTCCTGTCGTCAACTTTACAACTTTAACAGACTTTTATCGGCTGTAATGCTGCTTCCTTCACCCTCAGGTGGTAAAAGGTTCTGCTTAAATGGTTCTTTTTGCCTTTTCCTTTCAGTTAGTTAGCAACGGTGTCGAATGGAGAATTGGCCCTTTTAGGCTCTACCTCAATATGCGTCTCTGTTTGTCTCTCTTTGTGTCTGGGTATTCACCTCACCCCCTTTTATTTTGTCCTACTCTCTGTCCGTCTATATCCCTCATTTCCCATTGCTGCTCTTTGAAAAGTCTGAAAATCGGGGAGTGTTTGAGAGTGGAGCTGCTGAGAGGCTTCCTCACCACAAGCACCACTCCCACCCCGACTGTAAAGCCTGGAACTGGGCTCACATTCTCCAAATAGTGTTTCTGTCACTTCGGGACTGAGGCAAGGAGACATCTATTCCCTCAAAAAATGATGAGTGTTTCGACTTTGAAATAGAATTCCTAATCCACCATAAAGAAACAAAATGCCACAATTATACGATGACAGTGCTGTTTTTACTGTTGGTGTAAAATGAATGAATGGTGACAGCAGAGAATGAGGGTGATCAGTTCCTGGTGTCTGTCTCATTTCCACCATATTCCACAGTAAGGCTGCAGTTGATTCTGCCTTACCTTGTGATTCCTACCAAACCTCAGGATGAATTATTTGTTAGCAGGAAACCATTCCCTGGTGGGGAGAAAATAGGCAACAGGAATACCAGCACCGAATGACAACTGTCTGCATTCAAGCCGAGGAACCATGCTCATTTCTCTCCTCCAACATGGCAAATAACGGCCCAGTGGTATTATCGCTGGACTGTTTATTCAGAAAGCCAGGTAGTGTCTGGAGACCTAGGTACAAATATCACCCCGAGAAGAGGATGGCATTTGAATTCAACAAATATCTGGAATTAAGAATATAATGATGATCATAAATCCATCGTCAGGGGAACCAAAACCCATTTGATTCCCTTATGTCCTTTTGGCATCTTTTATCCTTCCCTGATCGTGCCTACATCTGACTCCAGGCCCACAGAAGTCATGGTGGGTAATTAGCAATGGCTGATTGGCTAAATCCCCGAGCCAGTGCCACCCTTATTCCATGAACGAATAAAGGGGCAAAAATAACTTTACGGTTTAGATGAACAGTATGGCATTTCAGAGAAGTTGAAATGAGGAACCTTAAGTGTAAAGCTCAGGCACCGCTGGGATTTTAACTCAAGATCGCCTGTTTACTACACACTGTTTTTTTTTTTACCCATCCATTAGGGCATTTCCTTAACCATGCAATCACAGTAATTTGAGGAAATTTCCTGTATCAGTGTTACTCAGTGAGAATTTCAATCTAACCCACTTTTCAAACATGGACCGTTCACAGCTGAATGTTCACCTGTGAAAATACACAGAAAGAGGCAATCTCCTCCTGCTTTAGTTTAAAACTGCCATTTTCACCTGTTTAAGATGACTGGAAAAAGAGCATGGGCTCATCCTCTTGGGGTCCTTTAACAATAGTAACGCACACTGAGGGAACCTAACAAGAGGAATAGGTTCATTTTGGTTAATTGACCAGGTGTAAAGCCTGATCCATTGGAACCAACATTGAGCCTTGCACCAATAGCTCCATGCTCACTTCCTGCCTCATGCCTCCGCACCCCCAGCCATCATTGTCTTTCACTTTTGCTTCACTCCTACACTTTGCTTCTGAATGTGTTCCTGACCGATTATAGGTGCTCAGTTAGAAACTGCAATTGGAACACGGGTGCCTGGGATAGGACTTCATTCAATGGGATTGGATTTATTGCCCATCCCTAATTACCCCACAGATGGAGGTGACGAGTTACTTTCTTGAACACTCGAACTCCTTGGCACGTAGATACAGCTTTGATGCCATGAGGGAGTTCCAGGGTTTAGAAGCAGCAACAGTAAGGGAACAGCGGCATAGTTCAAACTCAGAACAGTGAGAAACTTGGAGGGGAGTTTGTGGTGGCTGTATTCCCGTGCATCTGCTGCCATTATCCTTCAACGTGAGGGCAAATTCTCATTGGATTGACTCTGGTAGATTCAGGGTGTGTGTTGTCTGCATAGCCAGGAATTCATTTTCATTCCTACAGTTAACAGGAAGAGATATAAATCTTCATTTCCCAACTGGGAATTGTAGCCACGCCTGAGTGACGCAAACCCTGAATGCCAACCAGATTACTGACACTAATCCATGCGAACTGACTTGTACACACTCCGGCGCCTGTTCTTACACCAGTAGCACCTTCACCAGCGAAGTGTCTCTCTCCAAGTTTTGAAATGATTCATATTATCACCCTGGGTTTCAAAGTGGAGAATGCGGGGCTGTGATAAACTGATGTTGTTCAGTAGATATATTGCAGAAAAGTTGCTGTTAACAGGAGATAGCATGAGCTGCAGATCCTTTATTCGTACACAGGATGAGGGCGATTTTTGGTGAGGCCAGCAATCGTCACCCATTCCTAATTGCCAGAGAGGGCAGTGAAGAGTCAACCACATTGCTGTGGTTCTGGAGTCACATATAAGCCATGGATGGCTGCTTCCTTCTCTCAAAAATATTAGTGAACCAGGTAGGTTTTTCCCCACAATCGACTTGAATCCTGAAATGACTAAATGCCTGTCTGTCTCAGCCTTGAATATACCTAGCATTGACAGCCTCTGTTTTCAAGAAATCCACAGATGTGCTTCTGCCTGAGCGTGAGAACATCCACCTTCTCTCTGATTTAAATGGGCAACTCGTTTCCCTGAGATAACACACCCGGGTATAAATCAGAACACAACAAGCCTCCGAGGATCAGTGTGAACTCACCGACGTCTCCAGTGTCAGCTGTAAGTGCTGAAAACATTTTGTTTTGAGACCTCTAGTTAAAGCAACCGTCCTGATTTGCACGTTAGATTTGCCAAAGAGGTATCTTATCCAAATATACGGCATTGGCTATGATTTAGGTGGTGAAAGGCGCGATAAAAATACAAGGACATAATTCTTTCTCGACCCGTTGCTCTGATAATTAAACTTTCTGCTCATGGAAGTTAATCATTTCCATTCACACTCTCTCACAATGTGTTTAGTTCAATTCTCTCCCCCAACAGCCCGTTCTGTTGTGATCAAGTGCAGGGTGATGTTAAATATTCGGGTAGTAGCACAGACATCTCAAATCGAGTACTCGCCGTTTCTGTCAGAACATTCCATAAGGCATGTTAAAGGTTGGGGTGTTGCCTGCAGTTGTGGTTGATTTGTTGAAGCAATAGATTTGAAATTCATTGGGGTTTCCCTGTGTAGTTTTGAATCCTGCCAAGTGCATTTCTGCAACTCATTTTAAATGACTTCTTGATGCCAACAAACTCACGTTTTCTCAGGTCTGCCAGTGTGTTGATATTCAGGAAAGACATATTCTGAACAAGAATCTAACTGGACTCAAAACCTTAGCTCTGTTTCTCTTCCCACCGATACAGCTGGGCTTGTTGAGTTTCTGCAGTATTCTGTGCGATTATTCTGAATAACTGCTATTTTCACGAAATATCTTCAATCCCAGTCCTCTGGCAAATCTTGTCGTTGGCACAGTTTCTGCCGATGATCAACCGGCCCATCCCCACACCCATCCAACCACCTCATTACATACAGTCCCAGGAAATCTCCTGTTTTGCTCCAAAGAGAACATTCTCGGCCTTGGGATTCTGTCCCCCAAACGGAAATTCCTCATCTCTGAACATGGTGCAAGAGATTTTTGGGAAAATATTGTCAGCTGGCGGGGATAAGCTATTCAGGAAGCAAAACTTGGTTACAGCGGCAGCAGCGTGAGCCAGAGCACCGACGGGAAGGTAAGGTCGTTTTTTTGGTGGCCGTGCTATAAAAACGCACCTCATGCAGCAGCCACCCTCTTCTTTTCAGCAGCAGCAGCACGAACCAGAGCGCCAACAGGAAGGTAAGTGAGATAATATATTTGGGTGGTTGCTTTCCCCAAAACACTACTTCAGTGGTGTCTCCCACCCATCCTCCGCCTCGCATCAAAAAAAGGATCTGAGCACTGATCTGGTAGGATTGCTTCTTTTTTTTTGCAATCATCTGTGTGTGAATTTGGAACCGAGGAATGGGTGACAGGGCAGTTGCATGCTCCTCCAGTAAGATGGGAGAGGTAAGAGTCACTACTAGTGACCCCACTGACTTCATCTGCAGGCAGTGCATCCAACTCCCGTCCTCAGGAACTGCATTAGGGAACTGGAGCTGGAGCTGGATGAACTTCGAAGCGTTTGGGAGGGTGAAGGGGTAATTGAGAGTTACAGGGAGGTAGTTACACCGCAGGTACAGGACAAAGGTAGATGGGTTACAGTCAGGGGACAGAAAGGGAACAGGCAGACAGTGCAGGGATCCCCCTTGGCCATCCCCCTCAATAACAAGTATACTGTTTTGGATACTGTTGGGGGGGATGACTGACCAGGAGTAAGTCATAGGGTACAGGTCTCGGGCGCAGAGTCTGCCCCTGGTGCTCAGAACGGAAGGAGGGAGAAGAGGAGAGCATTAGTCATTGGGGACTCCATAGTTAGGGGGGAAGAGAGGAGATTCTCGTGATGAGAGAGACTCGCGGTTGGTGTGTTGCCTCCCAGGTACCAGGGCCCATGATGTCTTGGGTTCTACTTTCGGGATCCTAAAGTGGTGGGGGGAGAAGCCCCAAGTCGTGGTCCACATAGGTACCTATGACATGGGTAGGAAAAGAGACGGGGATGTGAGGCAGAAATTAAGGGAGTTAGAGTGGAAACTTAGAGCTAGAACAAACAGAGCCGTTATCTCTGAGTTGATATCCATGCCACATGCTAGCGAGGTGAGGAATAGGGAGCAAGAGCAGTTGAACCCTTGGCTGCAGGAATGGTGCAGGAGGAAGGGATTAAGATACCTGGATTATTGGGGCTCATTCTGGGGTAGGCAGTGCCGCTATAAACAGGATGGTCTACACCTGAACCAGAGGGGTACCAATGTCCAGGGGAGGAAATTTACTATTGCTCTTCAGGAGGGTTTAAACTAATTCAGCAGGGGGATGGGAACATGAATTGTAGACACAGTGTACAGGAGGTTGGGAGTAGCGAAGTCATAAATAAGGTTTCAAGGTCACTGGAGTGTGCTGTCAGGCAGAAAGGTGGCTTGAAGTGTGTCTACTTCAACGCCAGGAGCACCCGGAATAAGGTGGGTGAACTTGCAACATGGGTTGGTACCTGGAACTTTGATATTGTGGCCATTTTGGAGACTTGGATCGAACAAGGACGGGAATGGTTGTTGCAGGTCCGGGGTTTAGATGTTTCACGAAGATCAGGGAAGGTGGGAAATGAGGGGGAGGTGTGGTATTGTTAGTCAAGAGCAGTATTACGGTGGCAGGAAGGACGTTTGGTGAGGACTCATCTACTGAGGTAGTATGGGCTGAGGTTAGAAACAGGGAAGGAGCGGTCACCCTGTTCGGAGTTTTCTATAGGCTTCAGAAGTTCCAGAGATGTAGAGGAAAGGAATGCCAAGATAATTCTGGATCGGAGCGAAGGTAACAGGTTAGTTGATAGGGGGGCTTTAACTTTCCAAATATTTACTGGAAACACAACAGGTAAAACACTTTAGGTGGGTCAGTTTTTATCCAATGTGTGCAGGACGGATACGCCAACAAGAGGTGAGGCCAATTCGGATTTGGTTCTGGTTAATGAACCAGGCCAGGTGGTAGATTTGGAGGTAGATGTGTACTTTGGTAATAGTGACCACAGTTTGGTTATTTTTACTTTAGCGATGGAAAGGAACAGGTATATACCGCAGGGCAAGAGTTATAGCTGGGGAAAGGGAATTATGAGGTGATGAGGCAAGATTTAGGATGCATAGGATGGAGAAGGAAACCGCAGAGGTTGGGCACAATTGAAATGTGGAGCTTGTTCAAGGAACAGCTACTGTGTGTCCTTAATCAACATGAACCTTTCAGGCAGAGAAGTTGAATCTCTTGTCAAGTGGAAGAGGGAGGTTTATGTAAAGGTGAGGCATGAAGTCTCAGTTAGGGCACTTGAGAATTACAAGTTCGCCAGGAAGGGCCTGAAGAGAGAGCTCAGAAGAGCCAGGAGGGGACATGTGAAGTCTTTGGCAGTTAGGATCAAGGAAGTCTCTAAAGCTTTCTATAGGTGTTTCAGGAATAAAAGAATGACTAGAGTAAGATTAGGGCCAGTCAAGGACAGCAGTGGGAAGGTTGTGCGTAGAGTGCAAAGAGAAAGGAGAGGGGCTAAATAAATACTTTTCATCAGTATTCACACAGGAAAAGGACAATGTTGTTGGGGGAATACTGAGATACAGGCTTAGAGATGAGACAGCACTTAGGTTCACAAGGAGGAGATGTCAGCAACCCTGGAAAGTGTGAAAATAGATAAGTCCCCTGGGACCGATGGGATGTATCCTAGGATTCTCTGGGAAGCTAGGGAGGAGATTGCAGAGCCTTTGGCTTTGATTTTTGTGTCGTAATTATCTTCAGAAATAGTGCCAGAAGACTGGAGGATAGCAAATGTTGTTCAAGAAGGGAAGTAGAGACAACCCTGGTAATTATAGACCAGTGAGCCTTACTTTGGTTGTGGGTAAAGTGTTGGAAAGGATTGTCAGAGATAGGGTTTCTCATCATCCAGAAAGGAATAATTTGATTAGGGGTAGTCAACACGGTTGTGTGAAGGGTAGGTCGTGCCTCAAAACCTTATTGAGTTCCTTGAGAAAGTGACCGAACAGGTGGATGAGGATAAAGCAGTTGATACGGCGTATATGGATTTCAGTGAGGCTTTTGATCAGGTTCCTCACAGTAGGCTATTGCAGAAAATACTGAGGCATGGGATTGAGGGTGATTTACCAGTTTGGATCATAAATTGGATAGCTTTAAGAAGACAGAGGGTGGTGGTTGATGGGAAATGTACATCCTGGAGTTTAGCTAATAGTGGTGTGCTGTGAGCAGCTGTTTTAGGGCCAATGCTGTTTGTCGCTTTTATAAATGAACTTGATGAGGGCATAGACAGATGGGGTAAATTTGCGGTTAACACTAAAGTTGGTGGAGTTGTGGATAGTGCAGAAGGATGTTGCAGGTTACAGAGGGACATAGGTAAGCAGCAGAGATAGGCTGAGAGGTGGCAAATCGAGTTTAATGCAGATAAGTGTGACATGATTCACTTTGGAAGGAGTAACAGGAACACAGAGTACTTGCCTAATGGTAAGATTCTTGGTAGTGTGAATGAGCTGAGAGATCGCGGTGTCCATGTGCCCAGATCCCAGGAAGTTGCCACCCAGGTTGATAGGGGAGTGAAGTACAGGGTGTTAGGTTTGATTGGTAGTAGATTGAGTTTTGGAGCCATGAGGTCATGCTGCAGCTGTACAAAACTCTGGTGCAGCCGCACTTGAAGTATTGCACACAATTCTGGTCGCCACATTATAGGAAGGATGTGGAAGCATTGGAAAGTGTGCAGAGGTGTTTTAGCGGGGTGTTGCCTGGTATGGAGGGGAGGCATAACGACAAAAGACTGAGGGACTTGAAGCTGTTTGCATGCTAGAAAAGAAGGTTAAGAGGTGACCTAATAGAGATATACAAGATAATCAGGGGATTAGATAGGGTGGACAGTGAGAGCCTTTATCCTCGCATGGAGATGGTTAGCACGAGGGGACATAGTTTTAAACTGAGGGGTGATAGATATGTGACAGATGTCAGAGGTAGGTTCTTTACTCAGGGAGTAGGAAGGATGTGGAACGTCCGGCCTGCGAAAGCAGTAGACTCACCAAGTCTAAGGACATTTAAATGGTAATTGGATAAACATATGGATAATAATGCAATAGTACAGGTTAGATGGGCTTCAGTTTGGTTTTCCAGGTCGGCGCAACATCGAGGGCCAAAGGGCCTGTACTGCACTGTAGTGTTCTATGATCTATGTTCTAGAGCAGCAGGTTAAATGGGATCTTCTCTGCATGGTGTTCTGAAGCGAGCAAGATGCTGTAATTTTCATTTCTTGGGAACCAGAAACAGAATGTAATATAGCAAAATTCCCAAATGACATTTAAAGAGTTGGTCATGCAGGCTGTGATGGGGAGATAAAGAGTTTCCAGATGAATATTAAGTAAAAAGAAAGAAAAGAACTGTGGATGCTGTAAATCAGGAGGCAAAACAAAGTTGCTGGAAAAACTCAGCGGACCTGGCAGTACCTATGGTGGAGCAAACAGAGTTAACCTTTCGGTTCCGGTGACTCTTCCTCAGAATGGTTTGGAGGAAGGGTCAGCAGACACAAAATGTTAACTGTGTTTTCTCCTCCATTGATGCTGCCAGATCTGCTGAGCTTTTCCAGCAGCTTTGTTTTTGTTTCAGATGAATATTGAGAGTTTCGGAGAATGGGCCAGAATTTGGCAGATGGAGGTTTATGTGGATAAGTGCAAGGTGTTCTATTTTGGACAGAAAATTAAAGGATAAATTCTTCTTTAAGTGGAAGCAGATTCAAAGTGTGTGAATGATGAAGAATTTAGGTTTCTCTGTGTATGAATGTCAAAGGAGGTGTGCAGGTGCAGTATACAATAAGAAAGTCAAATGAATCCCTTGCATTTATTGCCAAAGAACTGCGTTATAAAACGAAAAAGGGTTGTTATAATCAGGCTTTGTCGAGGCCACGCCTGGAGTATTGTGTCCTGTTTTGGTCTCCTTACTTATGAAGGATGTGGTTGGCACTGGGGTCAGTTCAGAAGAGGTTTAGCACTTTGATTCCAGGGATGAAAGGGTTGTCATATGCGGAGAGGTTGAATAGCTTGGGCTTATACATCGATGGAGTACAAAAGAATAAGGGAGGATCTGATTAAGGCACATGAAATGCTGAAGGATGTTGATAATGTGGAGATTGGCAACATGTCCTCTTATGGGACCAACTTGCCTTGAACAAGTTGTCAGAGATACAGAATGACATAAAATTGACATAAGATGAAACTACTTCTCTCAGAGTGTTGTGAATGTGGAACTTACTGCCCCAGAGTGTAGTGGAGGCAAAGTCAATCAACAGTTTCAACAAACAAAGAAATGGGTTTCTAATGAAAAGTGGGACAAAGGGCTGTGGGGATGAGGCAGGAAGGTTGAACTGAGGCAGGATAAGATTAGCTTTGATCATATTAAGAATCACAGTGGATTCCAAGGGTTGAATTGCTTCTTCTGCTCTTTATTCCTGTGTTCCAATGTTGTTCCATCTGAAGTCGTTTGGCATTCAGACTTCAGTGAAGGTTGGGGTGGCGGGAGTCGAGGGGTTCAGTTAATGCAGGCTTGTTGGTGTGTGTGGAGCAAGACAGTAATGTGGATACAAAAACGGAATCAGGTCTTGCTGATTGCCAGAGCAGGCCTGTGAACCAGGCGGCCTATTCTTGTTCCTAATTCCTGTTGTCTAATTGCCTTGAGTAAACAAAATCCAAATGTCACAGTCAGACAGAAAGTCCTTAATTAATATGTCAATGTCATAACAAAAAGGCAAATGACCATTTACATCAGAAGTAAAGGGGGGGGGGTCCATTGTTTTGAGTTTTAAAAATTATTTTCTGCACTGCAGAGGAGGAATTGGGTGATGGGACTGCACAACATGTCAGCATTGTCACAAATTGGCAGTTTGAATATGAAGTAAAAGTATTATATTGTCAATTCCAAAGGAGCTTTGTTTTATTTTTGTTCATTCAAAGGATGACAGTGTTACTTGTTAGGCCATGATTTATTGCGCATTCCTAATTGCTCAGAGGGCAGTTGAGAGTCGGTCTGGAGTCACACGTAGGCAGAACAAGTAAGAATGGCAGTTACTTACCCAAAAGGGGATTCGTGAAAAAATGGGCTTTCCCAGCAATCGGTAATGGATTTGTGGTCATCATTAGACTCTTAATTCCAGATATTTGTTGTAATCAAATTCAACCACCTGCCGTAGTGGGATTCTTACATGGCTCTCCAGAACATTACCGAGATCCCTGAACTAACAATCCAGTGATAATACCAAGAGGCCATTGTCACCCCCGAAAGCAGGCAATTTATATGTTCTGATTGTATTATGGAAAAATGTAAACATTGAAAACCTTAGAAGGGGGAAATACTAAGAGCACGAGTCTAAAAAGAGACGTTGCTGTGTCGTGAACAAAAAAGAACTATTGGTGTATGAAGCACAGTAGGGAAAATGTGCCTGTGTTCAAACATGTTGAAGGTTTGAATGGAAAATCTGTGTATTATTTCAAATGAGAGGTTGCAAACATGAGGTAGCGAGGAACCAGAAACCTGTGTTAGAAAATAAAACTTTCCTTGTACATCAGGTTTTTAGGGAGGCAATGCAAATGCTGAAACATTCCAAAACAAAATGCTTTCAGAAATAGTCTCAGAGATAATGGGAACTGCAGATGCTGGAGAACTCCAAGATAATAAAATGTGAGGCTGGATGAACACAGCAGACCAAGCAGCATCTCAGGAGCACAAAAGCTCACGTTTCGGGCCTAGACCCTTCATCCCAAAACTTGAGCTTTTGTGCTCCTGAGATGCTGCTTGGCCTGCTGTGTTCATCCAGCCTCACATTTTATTATGCTTTCAGAAATAGGGCAGTTTTTGGACAGTTTTCCAGAGTAATGGTGAGACTGCATTGAGAGAGCTGTGGATGTGATGAAATCGGAAGCCACACAGAGATAATTGATTGAACTGATTCCTGAGAGAAGTATTTGTCTTCGGAGGAAATCATGACCAGACTGGCTCCGGATTTATTGGACTTTCGACAAATGACACATGGTCTTGTTTAATCCCAAAATATTCTGAGCAGTCTTTTCAAGTTGAATGCTGAAACAATATTTCAATTTGTGCAAGAGATTACTACCAGTGGATGGACTGTAAAACTGGAGAATATCTCAAACAATGGTGACTTATTTTCTTTACTGTTTCAAAGGATTGTGTGTTTACAGAAGTCTTTCCAGAGGGAGATGGAAAACGTTGAATATTCTTAAGGGAGAGGCAGACAGATTCTTGACTAAGAATGACACACTAATGTCATAAGGGGTGGACAGGAATGTTTATTTGAGGCCACAACCAGATCATTCAAGAGCACATCACACGGAGGATTTGGTTTGACTTTTTTAATCACTTACTCCTGCTCGAAGTTTCTACATTTCTCTTGTCTTTAGATACCGGAAAATGGTGAGAAAATTCACATGGTCACGAAGCCTCTCTCTTTCAGAATGATGGGTACAACTTCCAAATACAATTTTTAAATGACAGTATGAAAATACTCAGGAAAGTTTCATGGTTTTGCAGAAAGGCCAGAGATATAGAACAAAGTTAAAATCTCATTAAAACTACATTAGTAAACAGATTGGGCTGAATATATAACTTTAATAGGACAGATTACTTTTATTTGTTCTGTTGAGATGAGTTTCATTGGCAAGAACAGCATTTATTGCCCCTGTCTAATTTCCATTCAGAATATGATGGTAAAACCCAGGGACACTAACAGATACATTTTGTGGAGTGGTTCAGGATTCTGAGCAAGTGATAGCGAATGGAAAATGATATATATCCAAGTCAGGATGCTGTGTGGTCTTGGAGATTGTAATCCTCAACACTTGATACTCACATTCTGAGAAAATTGTGAGACTGAATTTTCTCTTTTCAAAAATTAAGGTCAGAGAGTCATTCAGCATGAAAACAGGACCTTCAGTTCAACATGCCTATTCCAGTCAAAAAAACAAAACTACATTAATCACACTTACCTTGAAGTCTACAGCCACTAGGCTCTGGCGTTTTGAGTGCTCCTCCAGTTGCTTCTTAAATGCTGCGTTATCTTTTATTCTGTGACCTGCACTATGATTTGGGTTTTTCTTTCAATTTATGCATGAACAGGTTTGCAAATATATCCCACAATATCAAAGGCACTGATTAGTTTAATAGATCAATAGAAAATCAGACGTACATTTTAATTCATATGGGATTTTAATGTTGCTAGACCGGCATTAATTGACCTTGAAAACTTCCAGCTGGAAGTTCACCAAATTGGAAATGTAGTGGACACTACTTCAGAGTACAATGGGATCTTGATCAGATGGGCCAGTGGGCCAAAGAGTAGTAGACAGAGTTTAATTTGAATAAATGTGGGGTGCTGCAATTTGGAAATCAAATTAGGGCAGGGTTTATACTCTAAATGGTAAGCCCCTGGGGATTATTGCTGAACAATGAGTCCTAGCATGCAGTTGCATAGTTCCTTGAAAGTGGAGTCAGAGATAGATAGAACAGTAAAGAAAGCGTTTGGTACACTTGTTTTTATTTGTCAGTGCATTGTATATAGTAGTTGGGAGGTCCTGTTGCGGCTGTACACTGGTTAAGCGACTTTAGGAATATTGTAGGCAATTGTCATCTCCCTGCTATTGAGAGGGTTCAGAAAAGTTTTATAAGAATGCTGCCAGGGTTGAAAGGTTTGAGCTTTAGGGAGAAACTGATTCGGCTTTTTCCTGGAGATTTGAAGGCTGAGGGATGACCTTACTGAGGTTTATAAAGCCAGGAGGGAAATAGATGGAGTAACGAGAAATGGTGTTTTCATCAGGGTGGGGGAGCCCAGAATTAGATGGTGTAGGTTTAAGGTGAGCTGGAAAAGATTTAGAAGGGACGTCAGGGGTAACGTTTTCACCCAGATGGTGGTGAGTGTGTGGAATGAGCTGCATGGGTAAGTGATAGAGTTTGGTACAATTACAATATACGAAAGGATGGGTCTGTGTTTAGGATGGGTTCAGAGGGATATGGGTCAAATACTGGCAAATAGTGCAAGATTTATTTGAGATATGTAGTTGGCATGGACGAGGTGAACTGAAGGGTCTGTTTCCATTCTTCACAACTTTATGATTCAACGATTTGGTGAATTTCTGATGAATAGCTACATACAGGATATTTGTCACTGTAAGTTGATTATCCCATTGAATATCAAGGTGGGGATTTTGGATTGCCTCCTGTTGGAGATAATTCCTGCCCGGCAATATTGAAGGACTATTCTTATTTGCCATTCATCAGCTAAACCTGAGCGGTGCCCACATATTTTGAAATAACAACATAGATGACTGCAGTAACTGAGGACCGTGAAACTCTGCTGAGGAATCAGTTTCAGTACAGTTGGGTGTCTGATGTTTTCACTCCCTGTCAATATGGCCTGTTTGTGAGCATTACATTCTTGGCTCAAACAGAAACATTCTCTTTGAAAATGCACATTCGAGTGGCACAAACATGGAACCAGATCATGGAAACAGCACTGGAGGGGAGTGAGGATTAAGAACTGGCAGGAAACAAATACATTCTCAAAATGGGTACATGGGAAGGAGTTGATTCTTCTTTTGAGGAATCGCACCGTAACAGCGAAAATACTTTATTCTAATGAAGGGAAAACTGTATCCATTTTATTGGTTTCATTAAAATAATGGTGATAAACTGCTGGAATAATCTGGCATTGATCATTGAAAAATCCTGGATGTTTTCAGAGATGGCTGGACTTTCCTAGGCTGAGAAAGTGCTGATACTTTGAGTGATGTGGTTTTGAAAAAAAAACTTTCTGAGCACAGTTGTTCGAACAGATAAACAAGAGCCATTGGCTAGTACTTCGGAATATATCAGACCTTTCATGGCTGCTACCACATGGAATCATAGAACTGAGAAAAGACTCATTGAAGCTGCACCACCAGGTGCTGATACAACTGCTTTCTGAAGTTTGGGATGTTGCCTGCCTCAGCCACCCTCCTAAGCAGTGGATTCCAGACACCAAGTAGTCTCATCACGAATAGGACAAACGTCTCCTGACAGAATCCGAAGTCCATACCGAAAATTTCTTTGGAATATTATGAGGACAGTGAGCACAGTGTTCTGTACTTTCACTCTTTATTGTTTCAGCCAATGTTCCAACATCATTTGAAGTGAGAACAGATTAATTTCCCATGCCACCCATGTTACTTCCCTCATTGCGGCATCAAGGACCCTGAACAAAAATGTACTCGATGCGAATTGGGGAGAATCCTGCACGAAAAATGTCCTCGATCGAAAAAAGGGAAAATCAATCTCTGAAAGTTGTCATTCAAGTCACTTGTCATCCTGGATAGGCATTAAATTGCTGCTCCTTGACTATGAGGTATTGAAAAAAAATCATTGAACCCCTTATAAACAAGTTTGTGTCTACTTCTGCAGCACTTGGATTAGAAGTGTTTCACGAAGGCAGCTCCATGTTACTTTCTCCAGAGATAGTGGTGATGTCAAATAAACTTAGCCTTTGCTTGTGCCCACTAAAACCCATGGAGAAGTGTGTCCTATTAGAAAGATCAAGATAATTTATATTTTCACAGTTTAGTCTAAAGTCTCAGAAAGGTAACACTTTGCTAGATGAGTGTAACCCCAATGACATCATAAGCGCATCATGACATTGAGGTAAGGGTCTGCATCGTTTTCAATGAGAGGACTGATTGTGCAATATCAGTGGCACTGAGTTCAAGCTTTTCATGGCAATATATCTCAATGCAACATGCCATCGATTTTACCAGTCTTTATGAAAAAATGCCTCAACTAATGGCCATTCACAAATACTTGAGAGTCAACTCAAATGGCAGTTTCACTTTTCTGGTTCAGATCAGACAGTCCAATTGCGGCAGTGCAAAAGAAAGAATAGAAATGCTGGAATAAAAAAGGTCAAGTCTAGCAGCATCTGCAATGTGACTTTTTCAGAACAGGTTCATAACAGACTAGAAATGTTAACTCAAAACCTGTCTCCAGATGTTGCCTCATTTATTGCGTTTCTCCACCAATTTCTGTTCCCATTTCAGATTTCCGTAATCTCCAGTATTTTGCGTTTCTTGATGCGCCCAGATGCTTGACATGGTTATATTTGGACAATATCATCCATTCCCGTTTCCATTAGAGCTATTGTGCTGATTACACTTGTAGTACATCAGAGTCTGTCTCTTATTAAAGTTCCAAAACAAAATTGCGAATGCCCTCCGAAATGCATGAATTTCAGGAAATCGATTTTGATTAAAAATAAACTTTAGAGGCAGCTGCACTTCATGAGACAACAGAAATGGGTTACTCATGGTGGCACAACTTGTGCCTTTCCTGAAAGTGTTTCCCCTCAGGCTCTGAAAAATTTTCATACAAATCTCAGAATAATTACAGCAATAATTACAGTGGTCACTCAGCCCATCATCTCCGCACCAGCTGGGGGTGAATGGTATCCCGACTATTATTATCCTGTAATCTCCCTATACACCTAACATTTTGAAGTCTTTGTCTGCTTCTAATTCTGAATATACTGTGCATATATGAACAATTTTATCATTCTGCACACCGCACGATTAAACAGTGTTTACCTGATATTTCATCTCCTGCATCACATTTAACATTATCATGGTGTGTTCACATCATTCATCGGCATTCCATCTCCCAAATATAACCTGTTTTCTTGCTCTGCATGACTTTTCATTCTGTCTGTTAGCATAATTGTGAGTCATATACTGGCGACATTGGGATCTCACTGTCCTCTCCAGTCTCTACAGCCACTGCCCCCATTCCTCTCTGTCTCTGAACCAATGCCACATTCATTCTGTCCCTGGCTCTTCAGTCCATGTGCTTTAATGAACAACATTATTGTACACGCCTCGTTTGATTATAGTTCTGGTCAAATGAATCAAGAAATGTAAACATTACTGCTTTAAAGCACATAAACTGCAATGAAGAACTTTGCATGTTGAAGATACAATGTGTTGTTACATCAGTGAGAAATCCACACTTTCTCTGCAAGGTCAGCCCACCTATGCCAGCGATTTCTTTTTTTTCCATTGGTCGTGTAAGAGTACTCAGCCCAGTAATAACATTTTGATTGTGTTTTTTTTGGGAGGGTGTAGATGCAGGTGGTTACAGCATTGCACATGGACAACAGGTCAGAGCCATTTAGCCTGCAAAATGAAAACATCAATCATTCTCCCTCACCACAGATATTGTTAGAACAATTGGCGTTGGTTTCTCAGATTATAGCCAACGATGTTAACATGTAATTCAAGATAATAAAGTGTGAAGCTGGATGAACACAGCAGGCCAAGCAGCATCTCAGGAACAGCTTTTGTGCTCCCGAGATGCTGCTTGGCCTGCTGTGTTCATCCAGCTTCACACTTTATTATCTTGGATTCTCCAGCATCTGCAGTTCCCATTATCACTAACATGCAATCCAGTCCAGTTTTCATTGTGAACTGAAGGTTCACTGAAGGTGTATTGAAAGGGGTTAACTGGAACTGTTTGTTCAGTGACTGTGATTGATGTCAGTCTCCATGGATTCTAGTTATGTCAGAGGAGGCTTTCCCTCTCCTATAACTAAGGGGTTCCATTCAGTGTGTTATCCCATAGTATAAGCGGGAGCATCAGCGACAGCACTAACAGTGACTGGCAGCTGCAGAGAGAGGGGGCAGAGAGATCAGAGTCTGAGAATAGACTGCAATGTTACAACAATGGATTAGAATCTGAGAACAATAGACTGGGATGTTACAACAATGGATCAGAATCTGAGAACAATAGACTGGAATGTTACAACAATGAATCAGAATCTGAGAACAATAGAATGGAATGTTACAACAATGGATCAGAGTCTGAGAACAATAGACTGGAATGTTATGACAATGGACAGGAGTTTATCCTCGGGACTTTTCTTTGTCAGTGTGTATTGGGCGACATTACCAGTTCAGATACTAGGTGTACTGTGGATTATTCAGGCTGGTTACTATCCCATTCTCGCTATTATTGGTGTTCCTGGTAAGTGTCTCTATCTCTGTCCAATCATTACTTCCGCAAGGCATATACAACTTTATTGCCATTTCTGGTACTTGGATTTGGAAAAGATGGAAACAATTATCTTCAGTTTTAATTAAAACATCACTTCATTGTCCATGAATTTTAGACTCATCCTTTACAAACATCTGAGAACAAGCCTTGTTCACTACGTTGAGGGCCTTTTTTGGTTTATGTTTCACTACTGTCTCCATCACCTATCCATCACAAGCTCCATAACATCGCCACTCTCCCCGTCTGCCTCTGTGCCGTGGTAAAATTCAGACTTTATGGTTCCAGCTGTCTTCTCACCCGTCTTCCAAGTTATAAATAATTTGATCACACCCTTGTTCTTGTTTCTAAAGTAACTAATGATAGGGACACCATGTCAGAGTAGTTAGGTCACTCAGCAGGTAATTCAGACACAAGGGTTATTACACTAAAGATACTGTTTCAAATAACACCACAGTCGGTGGTAGAACTTAAATTCTAATGATAAGAATTGTAACCAAAGTGAATTTCACTAATAGCAACCATAAAACCAGCAGCATTTTATCTAAAAACCCATCTCATTTCACTGACCTCCTCTGGTAAAGAAATCTAACATTTTTAACTGGTCTGGATTAAGTGTGAATTCAGACCCACAACAATATGTTTGGCTCCAAACTGCCCTGTGGAATGGTCAAAGTTAGAGGTAATTAATGATGGTTAACAAATGCTGCTCTTGCCAGTGATTTTGACATCCCATGAAATAAAAAAGAATAACATATAAATCAAAGAAAGAAAGATGTCAGAGATCTGAAACAAAAAGGACCAAAGTGCTGAGGAAACTGAGCAGGTTTGACAGGCTCTGATGGAATTTAAACAGCGTTTGCATTTCAATTCCACTGAACAGACATCAGAACTGAAATCAGCTGGTAACAGCTGTGATTTATGCTGGTGACAGGGATGTTTGTTTGGAAGGGGAGAAGGAATGGGTTGAATAAATAGAGAAAGAGAGATAGAGGGAAAAGAAAATCAAAGAAAGGGATTGTTGATGATCAGGTGGATGGAAATAAAATGCGAAATTAATTACATTCATTTTTCACCTTTTCCCATATTCCTGAATATCATGCCCATGTAAATAAACCTCTAAGTCCCTGTCTAAAGTAAGTTCTGTCTCCTCAGTCTGTCTTCCCTGAGTGTGGTCATCTTCACTTATTCATTAATGGGATGTAGGTGTGACTGGCTGGGCCAGCATTTATTTCCCTTTCCTAGTTGCCCTTGAGAAGGTATCTGTGAGCTGCTTTCTTGAATCACTACAGACTATGTGCTGTACATTGCTGATATATAAGCCTGTCCTGTGTCATTCCTTTGAGACTTTGTGGTGACAGATGTAACTGAGTGGCTGGCTTGGTCATTCCAAAAGGCAGTTGAGAGGTAACAACATTGCCGTTGGCCTGGAGTCACATGTAGGTGAGACCAGGTGAGGATGACAGATTTCCTTCCCTGAAGGCCATTAGTGTGCCTGGTGGGTTTTTCCAATGATCAACGATGGCTTAATAGTTTCACCATTTCATTCAATTCCAATTCCACATTCTGCCATGGCAGGATTTGAATCGGTGTCTGGGTCATTATCCGGGTTCATGGATTTATAGTCTAGAAATAGTACCACAAGGCCATCTCATTCCCAACATCACCAGTCAATTCCAGCAGCAATAGTGGTGCTATTATCGTGACTGGTACAGAAAGTTGTGCAATTACATTGTCAACTGCTTCTATTACGAGCAGACCAATTAATATTTCAGGTCACTGCAACTGCATAGAGATATAACAGTTTATCAGCCAGGAAAATACACTAAGGATAGGAAGACATTTTCAAGACTGAGAGAGTGAGCCATGTATGCACCAGGGAGATGGCAGCACTGACAATGGCCATCAAGGGAACTGATTTCATTCTAGATTTTCCTCAGAGATAGTGGGAATTGCTGATGCTGCAATCTGAGATAACAAGGTGTCGAGCTGGATGAACATAGCAGGCCAAGCAGCATGAGAGGAGCAGGAAGGCTGACGTCTTGGGTACGGTCTTAATGAATTATTTAACGAATTTAACCTCCACTGTAATCACAGAAAGACAAGTCCAGGTACCATAATAACAAAATGTGGAGCTGGATGAACTCAGCAGGCCAAGCAGCATCTTGATGCTGCTTGGCCTGCTATGTTCATCCAGCTCCATACTTTGTTATCTCGGATTATTCATCATCTGCAGTTCCCATTATCTCCTGGCACCATAAGATTGTAATAGCATAAGAAATTGGAACAGAATTGGGCAACTCAGCTTATCAAGTCTACAATGCCATTTGATCATGTCTGAATTGTTTCTCAACCCCATTCCCTTGCCTTCTATAACTGACCAATGATCCCCTTATTGATGGAAAACGTATGATCTCTGTCTTAAAGACACCATTGTGTCCGTGTATATGGGTTTGTTTATGTGTTTGCATTTGATGTGTGTCATGTCTCTGTGCGTATGTATTGTGTGTATTCGTGTGTGAATCACTGTCTGCATCCCTGTGTAATGAGGTCACTTGTGTTTGCAGTAAATCCATTGAAATAGGAATCAAACCCACTCCACCACTATACCCGTTGTGGCCTCCTGTACATCGGAGAAGCCAAGCGGAGGCTTGGGGATCGCTTTGCAGAACACCTACGCTCGGTTTGCACTAAACAACTGCACGTCCCAGCCGTGAACCATTTCAACTCCCTCTCCCATTCCTCAGCTGACATGTATATCCTCGGCCTCCTGCAGTGCCACAATGATGCCACTCGAAGGTTGCAGGAACAGCAACTCATATTCCGCTTGGGAATCCTGCAGCCCAATGGTGTCAATGTGGACTTCACAAGCTTTAAAATTTCCCCTCCCCCGATACTCACCTTTACTGGCTCCATCCCTGCCTCTTTGACTGGTCCATCTCTTCTCCACCTATTCTCTCCTTCATCCATCTTCTGTCCGCCTCCCCCTCTCTCCTTATTTATTTCAGATACCCCTTCCCCTTCCCCATTTCTGAAGAAGGGTCTACGTCCGAAACGTCAGCTTCCCTGCTTGGCCTGCTGTGTTCATCCAGCTCAACACCTTGTTATCTCCACTCGTTCACGCTGTCTGTTCCTGCTGTGTTTACAATCACACAATCTCTCCCCCTGCTGGCCTCCCCACACCACTACACAGTTTTCAGTTTTCTTTGAGACAACATCAAACACTGTGAATCTCTTACATTGTTTCTTTAATAATATCTTTGGAGGCACAAATCAGTGTCATTCGATAAATAGTGACGTTGTTCCTGACGCATTGCCATCACCATCGTGTATGTTTTAGGACTTTACACTCCTTTCTCACTTTTAACTTGTAAGAGTTCATTACAAAACATTGTGACCTGAAGACCATGGAATGAAATTCAATTCATCTCCTTACAAAATGGTTCACTCAGAATTGTTTGGTTACAATTGCAGTGGAAATACTCTTTAATGTGTACACTAAGAGCCACAAATAATGTCCAAAGACAAACCACTTCCACGTTGCAGGGAGGGCAGAGACAGTTCTCCACATGAGCATTTCCGACTGTTCAGAACGTTAGTACAAATGCAATCCTCCCGACATTAGCCTTGTATGTGTACGTCTGTGTGTATGTCTGTGTTGATGGGCTGTCAGTTTAGATGGTGCTCTGAGCTGCTGCACGCCCACCCTGCCTCACAGACTGAATGAATCCCTTTTCACCTTCAGTTGCCCTTGGTGCATTATGTTGTAGAGGCCAGCAGAGGGAAACATTGCATCACATTACACACCGCAGAGACTGCCAGACCCACCGCCCCCACAGACACACACACACACGGAAATACACGCACAGCCAAAGACACACACGCACTAAAAGAGAAACAGAGATATACAAACTAATGCACTGACATTTATACGGATAAGGGGTGTCTGCTACCATTTATTTTGTTCTCTGATGATTTTCTCAATATTTCACTCAATCTGTCTGGCGTGTGTCAATATGTCTGTTGCTCTGAGGGGACTGTGTTACAAATTCAATGCCTGAAGACACCAAACCTAGAAGGATTGTAAAGTGTGTGAAGGACAGTGTGGAAAACCAACAGGACAGAGACAAGTTCGTATCGTGTTCAAGTGTGTGGCAGATGAGGACCAATATAGAACAGAGTGATGCGATGCAGTTGGTGGAAAGACAATATAAAATAGGCTGTACTGTTACAAAGTGTATGCAGGAGCAGAGGGTCCTCGATGTTTCTGAACACAGGTTATTGAAAAGTTGAAAACAAGTCACCTTGAAGAGGGCAGCAGAGTGTTAATGCTGATCAGCCAACGTGGGAAGATCTGCATCAGCGCATTCACTTCTTCCAGAAGATGATTTGTGGAGGGGCTGTCGTAAAGTGGCAGCAAAGGCAAAGAGGAGGATGGAGTGAGCAGCCTGGGAAGGTGAGTGAGGGAAGACCTACCTTGGATGTTTGCAGCAATGAGTAAGGTTAAGTGTTAAATAAACTTTCTGGATTGGGAATAGAAGTATCATTCAGTGAGGTTAAGTACTGCACTGTTGAGATGTGGGAGATTGGTGATGCTTACATCTGCAGGAAGTGCACCCAATTGCAGCTCCTTGCGGACTGTATTGAAAGGTTGGAGCAGTAATCGGATGCACTTCGGAGCACAAGGATGGCAGAAAGTGCCATAGACCATAGTTTTAGAGATGTGTTGACCCAAGGTGCAGGCAGAGAGATGGGTGTCTGCTAGAAGGAGCTGGCAGCCAGTACAGGAATCCCCTCTGTAACAAGCATACTGTTTTGGATACTGTTGGGGGGAATGACCTATCAGAGGGTAACAGCAGCAGCAGGCACACATGGCTGGCTCTGTTTTCAAGAAGCGAAGGACAAAGAGCACTAGAGCAGTAGTTATAGGGGAATTTATACTAAGGGGTACAGATAGGCGCTTCTGTGGATGTAAAAGACACTCCATGATGGTATGTTGCCCACCTGGTGCTCGGGTCCAGGATGTCTTTGAAAGGTCAGAAAGTATTCTGAAGGGAGAGGGTGAACAGGCAGAGATTGTGGTACATATTGGTACTAACAACACAGATAGGCTGAGTGACGAGGTCCTGCAGCAGCAGTTCAGGGAGTTAGGTAGAAAGTTTAAAAAGCAGGACATCCAATGTTGTAATCTTGGGATTACTCCCTGTGCCACGTGTCAGTGAGCCTAGAAATAGTAGGATAGTACAGCTCAATGTGGCTAAACACATGGTGTAGAAGGGCGGGTTTCAGATATCTGGGCCATTGGGTTCTCTTCCAGGGCAGTTGGACCTGTACAAGAAGGACGGGTTACATCTAAACTGGAAGGGCACACATATTCTGGCTGGGATGTTTGCTGGTGTCACTCGAGAGGATTTAAATTAGCTTAGCAGGGGTGTGGGAATCAATGCAAAGTGAATGGACTGAAAGGGAACTGGAGAATAGGGCCAGTAAGGCTCAGAGAAAGAACAGACTGGGTGTGCTTGCTGTTCCAAGCAGATCTAGTAGACTGAAGTTCACCCATTTCCATGCAAGAAGTGTAACAGGTAGGGCAGAAGAACTTGGAGCTTGGATTAGTACGTAGAACTATGATGTTGTTGCTATTACAGAGATGTGGTTAATGGAGAGACAGGATTGATAGCTTAACGTTCGAGGAAAAAGATGTTTCAGGCAGGATTGAGGGAGTAGAGAAGGTGTGGGAACATTGAACTAATTGCAAAAGGGAATGTCACAGCTGTACTGTGGGAGAGCACCTCGGATGGCTCATACAGTGACGGAATATGGGTAAAGCTCAGGAACAGGAAGGGTGCAATCACAATGTTTGGGGTTTACTATAACCCTCCCAACAGCCAGCAGGAGATAGAAGAACAGACATGTAGCCAGAATTTGGCAAGCTCTGAAAGTAACAGGGTTGTTGTGGTGGATGACTTTAACTTCCTGTATATTGACTGGGATTCACTTAGGGCTTGGGGCTCAGATGGGGTGGAGTTTGTAAGGAGCATCCACGAGGGCTTCTTCAAAAACAATGTAGATAGTCCAACTAGGAAAGGGGCCTTACTGGACCTAGTATTGGGGAATGAACTTGGCCAAGTGATCGATGTCTCACGAGGGGAATAGCTCAGAAACAGATACAACAATTCAGTATGCTTAAGGGTACTCATGGATAATGATAGTTGTAGTTATCAAGTGAAAGTGTTAAATTGGGGAAAGGCTAATTATAACAATATTAGGCAGGGACTGAAGAATGTAGATTGGGGCAGATGTTTGAGGGCAAATTCACATCTGGCATTGAGAGGCTTTCAATTGTAATTGAAAGCCGGGAATTCCGTGCAAGCACATTACTGGAAGGATGAAGGATAAGTACGGCAAGTTTAGGGAACCTTGGATAACGGGAGATATTGCCAGTCTAATCAAAAAGAAAAGGGAAGCATTTATTAAGGCCAGGAGGTTGGGAAGATATGAAGCAAGGGTGGAATAGAAGGAAAGATTAAAGAAATTTTAGTATTGAATCAGGAAGGCTAAAAAGGGGTCATGAAAAGTCATTGACCAACAAGATTAAGGAAAATCCCATATATGCAGATAAAGAGCAAAAGGGTAGCAAGGGAGAGGGTTGGCCCAATCAAGGGCAGGGAAGGGGATTTATGTGTGGAGCCAGAGGAAAATGGTGAGGTATTAACTGACTACATTGCATCAGTATGCTCCAAAGAGAAGGATATGGTGGATGATGAGTCTGGGTAAGGGTGTACAGATAGTTTGGCTCATTTTGAGATCAAAAAGGAGGAGGGATTGGGGGCCTTGAGAAACATTAATGCAGACAAGTCCCCAAGGCCTGATGGGATAGACCCCAGAATACTGACAGAGGCAAGGGAGGAAATTCCTCCGGCCTTGAGACAAATCTTCATATCCTCCCTGGCTACAGGGGAGGTCCCAGAGGATTGGACAATAGCCAGTGTTGCTTCTTTGTCTAAGCAGGGTGGCAAGGATATTCCAGCTATTTACAGGCTGATGAACCTTATGTCAGTGGGAGGGAAATTCTTGGAGAGGATTCTTTGAGACAGGATTTACTTCCACCTGGAAATCAATGGGCGTATTAGTGAGAGGCAACATGGTTTTGTGAAGGGGAGGTTGTGTCTCACTAACTTTGTTGAGGTTTTGAGGAAGCGACTAAGATAATCGATGAGGGTAGAGCAGTGGATGTTGTTTACATGGACTTCAGTAAAGCCATTAACATGGTCCCTGATGGCAAACTTATAGAGAAAGTAAAGTTGCATCGTGTTAGATGTGAGCTTGAAAAATGGATAGAAAACAAGACAAACTGGATCAGTCATAGAAGACAGAGGGTACCAGTGGAAGGCTGTGTTTCTGTGTGGACGGCAGTGACTCGTGGCGTTTCTCAAGAATCAGTGTTGGGACAATTGCTATTTGTCATGTATGTAAATGATTTGGAGGAGTATATAACTGGTCTGATTAGTAAGTTTGCCGATGACACAAGGGTTGGTGGAATTGCGGACAGCGATGAGGGCCGTCAAAGGATACAGTTGAATATAGATTAGATGGTGACTCGGACAGAGAGATGGCAGATGGAGTTCAATCCAGAAACATGTGAGGTAATGCATTTGGGAAAGTCTAATCCAGATGGAAAATATACAGTAAATGGCAGAACCCTAAAGAGTACTGATAGGCAGTGGGATCTGGGTGTCCAGGTACACAGATCACTGGAAGTGTCTACGCTAATGGAAAAGGTCGTCAGCAAGGTAGATGGCATGCTTGCCCATCTTAGCCTGGGCATTGAGGTTAAAAACTGGCAGGGAATGTCGCACCTTCATAGAACCTTAGTTAGGCCGCATTTGCAATATTGTGTTCAGTTCCTTTTGCCACACCTCCAGAAGGGTGTGGTGGCTTTGGAGAGAGTAGAGAAAAAGATTTACCAGGATGTTCCCTGGTATAGAGGGCATTATCTACCAGGAGAGGTTGGAGAAACTTGGGTTTATCTCACTGGAATGACAGGAGTTGAAGGGTGGCCTGATGAAGGTTTCCAAAATTATGAAGGGCATGGACAGACTGGAATTTCAGAGGAATTCCAGGTGCCATGGGTTTGAGGTGCGTGGGACTAGTTTTAAAGGTGATGTCCGAGGCAAGTTTTTTTTTACACAGAGGGTGGTGGGTGCCTGGAACTCGCTGCCACGCAGTAGTTGAGGCAGATATTATTATGACTTTTGAAGGGCATCTTGGCAAATATATGAATAGGATGGGAATAGAGGGATATGGTCCCCGGAAGGAGAGGGGACTTTGGTTGTGACAGGTGGTATGTCGGTGCAGGGTTGGAGGGCCGAAGGGCCTGGTCCTGTACTGTAATTTTCTTTGGTCTTTGTGAGTGGGGAGTGCAATGAATCTGTCAGATTGATTGATTGTCATTGAAATTATGTATTAATTAAAACTGTGTATTAAAATGTAGTAAAATGCTTGGTTTATGAGCGGTACAGGCAGATCATAGAAAGCAAAGGATGGACAGATCAAAATGACTGAGACAGAGGCAGACAGATTGCAATGCACCGGTGTGTATTTGGCAAGACCAACATTTGCAAGAACAGCATCACTTGAGACGAAAAAAAACATTCATCAGTCCAACGATGGTCAGGATAGAGCTGTTCCTGAGCCTACATGTGCGTGTGTGTGTTCAGGCTTCATTATCTACTGCCTGATGGACGGGGTTGTTGAAGATCATCACCGGGGTGCGATTGGTCTTTGACGATGTTGGCAGCCTTTCCACGGCAGCAAGCCGTGTAAATGGAGCCCATGGATGGAAGTTTCACTTCTGAGATGGTCTGAACCGTACACACCATCTTCTGTCTTATCTTACGACCCGAGGCAGAACAGATACGATACCAGGCCATTATGCAGCCGGACAGTAGGCTTTCAATGGAGTTTCTGTAGAAATTGCTGAGGACCTTATAGACACGTCAAAACTCCTGAGCCACCCAAGGAAGAAGAGGCATTGCTCTGCCTCCTTGACTGTCACATTTACGTGGGAACTCCAGGACCGGTTGTTGGTTATTGTCATTCCGAGGAACTTGGCGCTGTCTGCTCTCTCAAAGTCAGTTCAATTGATATAGATGGGGGCGAGTTCAATATTTGGCTTCAATCTCTAAGCTGTCTGAAGGAGGAGGTGTTGGATTCCATTCTCCCTTCCTGGGAGCTGGTGGAGACGATGTGTTGTGAGCCCACCCTCCTGCCCATCAAGACCATGCAGACTCCATTTGTACCAGCTCAATTTCAAAGAGAGATCGCATCAGGGGCACAATTCCAAGCTTTGCCAGGTGGAAACACAACTGAAAGTGGGTTTAAAGTGAGAATTACCCTTCACTGAATATGGTACCTTGGTGGGATGTAGAAGTTTTGGAATCTCCACACGAGTTGTTTTCGTTCTCCCTGACTCATACCAGGATTTGCTCGACATGAATTGGGGGCACGATTGTGAGGAAACGGATGTCAGGCACTCCATCATCTGGCTTGCACATTCCTATCCTATTACAGGCAATTTCTCCTGGAATTAGAGCAAGAGAGGCAGTGCGTGAGGATGAAAGTGGTGGCCCAGTTGATCGTGCTGGTGTAGGTGGGAGGGGGTTTGGTGGGAGGGTGTGAAATGGTGAGGTGTTTGGAGTGAGTAAGTTGACAGTGTTGAATCCATGTACAGCGTGTTATTAGTGTCGAGGATATAGTGGATGCAGGACTGAGAGAGAGAGAGAGAGAGAGAGAGAGAGAGAGAGAGAGAACAAAAGCGGGAGGGTAGAGGGAAGGTGCTGCATGCAATCGTGAGTGTGGTGAAGCATGAGTCTTGTTTGGCAGTAGGTGCGAAAACAGATATAGTGAGTGTGAGGGAGCTGATGTAATACAGTGGCACTCATCCTGGCAGAGCAGAGCAGGTTATTGATGCATGTCCTGTATTGCTGGACATTTCTTCAGACCACACATACTGCACTGAGCTGGATGGTGAGCTCAGACCGTGCTCCATGGGTCTGGTGGTGTGGATTCCTCTGGAAAGAGAATGGCCCTCCACTGTCCTGGCCCAATCACAAAGACCTCCGTGTCCCAGGCGATGAATTATGGTGCAGGCTGCAGCAAACTGAGTACGGCAGCACTGAAATGAGAAAGCTCAACCATGTACCCATTGGCATTTTAAAGATGGCACCTGTGCCAGGGATAATTGAATATCCAGCAGCACCCGGCAATAGGAAGTAGCTTCAGCCATGATGGGTGGGAGAATCGGGCTGGCATTGACTGAAATGGATGTCATGGTGTGAGGTAGTTATATCATGAAGGGAGTTCAATAAGATAGCACCTGAAAACCAGCCTGGCCTCGCAGAGAGAAACCCTCCGTCAAACACAATGAAAATGACACCACCATATTAATGTAAGATTTAGCCAAAAGGAGTCAAATGCTCTGATTCCTCTCCCAGTTACAAAGCTACAGAAGAAAACCTCATTCAATAATTTCTATCATCCGAACACACACTAAATGTTAGATAACACGGTGTGAGGCTAGATGAACACAGCAGGCTCAGCGAAACATCAAGCTTTCCTGCTCCTCTGATGCTGCTTGGCCTGCTGTGTTCATCCAGCTCGACACCTTATCTCAGATTCTCCAGCATCGGCAGCTCCTACTATCTCTGTAACACATTAAGTCTTGTTCATCAATCATCCTTGGATTCAAGAGGCTGAATGGCCTCCTCACATTCACCTGCTCAATGGCCTATTACACTGTGGCAGGTTTGGGAGGTCTAATGATCTCTTCCTGTTCCTGTGTAACAGGCTTAAGAGGCTAAGTGGGTTCTTGTTGCTCTGTAACAGTCTCGAGAGGCTGAATGGCCTCCTCTTATTCCTGTGTGACATGTCAAGTTTGTTTTCGGAGACCCTCACAGACTTGTTGCAATAACAAGACACTGACCTGTTTGGTAAAAAACACAAATCCCTTTGTTGCCAAGCAAGTACAAGCTGTGGAGAATCATTGTGCTTAACCTGGCACAGAATGCAGAGTCTTGGAAGTAATTTTCCCCGAGCAGCAGACAGTCTCCGCTTTTTATACTTTACAAAAGACATGATACATAAAACAATTTCACAATTTACAATGACACGATACATAAAACAATTACTACAACAGACAAAAACAGGACACCAAATAATTATTGCATCAACAACATAAAAGGCCAGGATATAGTATTGATTGCTCATGAAGCAGCTGCTAATGGCAGGAGGCGATTTCGAGTTGTTGTCCGGGACAGATTGTGATTTCAAATTGCCAGTTTGTCTGGCGAGAACAAAGTCAGTGCCCTGGCCCCTTTGCTAGCGACAGAAGTTACATGCTTTACAGGTTTCACACCTTCACAAATTTTCCCCACCTAACCCTATTTGAAACAGTTTGGTTCTAATTTTAATTCAGCCAGGAAGCTTAAGACAGTGTCTGCATACCGATGTGTGAGAAGAAAAGGAGTTACAAAAGCTTTACACTGAATTCCTAGCTGGGCAGGAAGCTTCAGGGCAGTGCATGCATACCTATGTTTCGGTAGATAAGAGTTTACTTCTATAAGTTAAAGTCTCTGTATAGGAATCAAATGCAGACAAAAGACTTTAATTTATAGAAGCATAGGAATCAATGGGATGTTTTCACATTAACCTCTCATTCCCTCCTTTTATTGTTTCATGATAACCTATAACGGGGCCGAGTGGGGAGCTGCCAGCCTGTCAAACACAAATCTGCAGCAAGGGCTCAGGCATGCCATAAATGTACAGCAGGCAGCTATGACAACCACTAGAACAGCTAACCCATGCAGCAAATATGAACCCCAAGAACCGCCCAGAAGCCATCCCAAAAACCCTGTCCAGGCCGGGGTCCCTCACTGTGCTGTTCCAACTGCCCCTGTATGGCTTGGATAGCCTGGGTAATGTTATAGGACTCGTTGGTGATGTGGGTAATGCACTTGTCCCCGATAATAGCGCATACTCCTCCTTGCTGAGCCAGCTGATAGTCCACTGCACACCGGGTTTGCTGAGCATAGAGCCAAAGTTTGGCTAATTCTTAGTTGATTGCCTCCAATGCCGTCACTGTGCTGTTTCCCAGGGCGGTGAGTCCACATACAAGGTAATTTTGAATTTTCTTTTGTGGCCACCACCCCAGGGGAGCCTCCCAAGCCGACAGTTCCCATGAAGCCGTATCCCAAGGAAGAGCCCAGGGCAACTGGTTTCTGCGATGCAGCGCAAAACTCCCGGGTCAGGTAGCGTGTGACAATTCGCCGTTGAATTCATGCTTGTTGGGGACAAGGGACCGTGAGGATCCCAATGGTCCCAACAGCAAACAGCACGTCAGGGTTGGAGTGGCATTAGTGAAGGTCCAATTAAGGAGGAAAACTAATCCCTTTTTTAGCCCAGTAGAAGATGACAGACTCACGTATTTCTTGATAGCTGTGCCAGGAGGACTGACTCTTATATGGAAGTTTGCAGAGTTAAATGGACATGACCCATAGTCCGTTTTGTACATGGGTGCTATTGCAATCCCCACAACTCTACTGTATGCCCAGGGTCACAGCCATTGGCTTAGATTCTAAGCAGGGGAAGTTCAACAATCCTCCTATAGTGGTGCAATTTCTCTTTACGCACCGATGGGGCCAGGAAACATTTTGGGCGTGATTAGTGACGAGAGCATGCACAAAACAAGTTCCAGTTTCATTAAAGCAAAACGGATAGCTGTTGGGATTTGTACAGCTAGCCCCTTTCTTCCCATGCCCAGGTCGAGTGTCCACACAACCAGAGAGGCCACTAACTACCAGTTTCACACATTTACCCTGCACACCCCTGTCCAAGTTCCCCTCTCCCCTCGGCAAGGCTTCCCGGAATACTCTATTTCATAAAGCTGACTAGGGATCCAGGCAGGTGTCGCCATAAATAATGCTTCTACAGATCGTGCTAGTGGGTAACATGCTGTCTGATTCCCGTGCAGCCAGATGTGTGTTTTATGTGTGTCCAGCTGGCCATGCATGTGCAGAATAACACTCAGTCCAATGGTTAACTGCATGCCGATGAGGAAATCCATCATTTACAGTCACTTAAGAGGATCCAGTGATCCTGTCCTCTAACTTTAAGAGCTGTCGGAGTCTGAAGAAACAATTGGTACGGTCCTTTCCACCTTGGTCCAAACTTGGGGCGATCCCAATCCCGGACGTGTGCAAAATCTCCAATCTGCGGCCACGAAGATCGATCCTGAATCTCGAGGTCTTGTTCCGGTGTCTGCGGAGGTGGCCCGAAGGCGCACTTCACCTGCGAATGGAGAAACTTTAAAGATGATGTTAGTTGTCGGAAGTACCTTTTGCATTTCTTCTCCCATCACATTTAGGTCAGTTTTGGTGGGTGGGCTGGTATTGGCATCCCATGGTGTTCTTTTGGGTGGGCCATAGACTATTGCCGCTGCTGAGAGCCCAGTAGTAGAGTGGGGTGTTATTCGCATGTGATCAAGGCTAGTGGCAAAACCTTTAGCCAATTCAGGCTGGTTTCTGATGTCAACTTGGTCAGTTTGGTTTTAAGTGGTCCGTTAGCTCTCTCTACTATCCCTGCTGCCCGAGGGTGGAAGGCACAGTGGAATTGTTGTTGGATGTGTAATGTACCACACAGTTCCTTGTTAATTTTCCCTACAAAGTGAGGGCCGTTGTCTAAACTAATTTGTCGCGGTACTCCAAACTTTGGTATTATTTCGGTTAATGACAGTTTTACTACTGTTGAGGCTTTGTTGTTTGTCGTTGGGAAAGCCTCTATCCACCGACTGAATACATCTACAATGACAAGACAATATTTGTAACAGTTTACGCGTGGCAGTTCAATAGAATCCAGATGAATGCATTCAAACGGTCCACCTGGCAAGGGTGTTTTTCCTGGTGAGCATCTCACCCCCTGAACCACATTGTTTTGCTGGCATGTGAGACAAGATGCTACACGAGACTGGGCTGCCTCAGCCAGTCTGGGGTGCTACCAGGTACGGAGCATAATACCACTCATTCCCTCCTTGCCAAGGTGGGTGTCAGAAGCACACAGTCACCAAGCATAGGTAATAAAGTATCAGATACACACACTTGGCCGATTGGTGTAACCCAAAGGCCTGAGGACGCAGAATGCAAACATCCATGCGCCTTCCAAATATTCTTTTCAGAAGCAGGGGAGTCCTCCGGTAAGTGCCGAACAGTGACCATATCTTGCACGCCCGTCTTGTCTGAAGGCGTGCGATTTACCGCCTGTTTGTTCATAGAGGGTATAATAAAAATTTGGTCTGCAGCAGCCTGTTTAGCAGCCAGACCCGTCCAAGCGCTGCACCGAGTAACTCAAGAATCAGAGGCATGGGCAGCGCATTTGATAATAGCTAATTGTTTAGCTTTAAGTGTGAAACTGTGTAGGGAGGAGGATTGCCTGGAGGTTTTCAACAGACAGGGAATCCTGGATGGGTGTACCTGAGGACGTTAACAATCCACATTCGGTCCGGAGAAGGGAGTGGGGCATCAGTAAGGGCCGGGCGGGGAGAGAATAGAAATTGGTTCCTCAGCAGGCAGTCATGTCGGGGTTCGCTCAGAAATGTGACTGGGTTAATACTGGAGCAGGAAGAGATAAGGGACAAATCACAGGGAGTACCTGGGAACAAGGGAGTAATCCTTGAGATACAGTGTCCAGGCGAGTGGAGTCGGAGGCAACTGGTCGTTATAATTCAAGTTGAAAGGGCCTATTGTAAACCTGTCGGTTTCAGTATGATGTCTGTACGTGTGTAAGTGATGTAGTACCACACGGGGTAGGGCAGTTTCAATACCCACTCCGCATGATGATTGCTGTCAGTCAGGAGGAAGGGCAACAGGGTGAGTGCACAGGAGGAATCTCTGCTCCGTGTCATGTCTCATTTGCACAGTGTCACCATATCCCATTTACCAAACTGAACCAGGGAGGCAGTATGGGCACTAACATTGCAATGGTGTCCTGAACTTCGAGTGTGGCAGGAGGGGGAGAAAACTCCAGTTCGTTTAAAAAATTACCAAGCAAGAGTTGGATTTATACGTGCTAAAAAAATTAACCAAATTTACCATACACAAAAATCAGAAATCCTTGGGAAAAAAAAATTAATGTTGCAGGTGGGCCCTAGGACCCAGCGGAGCCACAGCTGTGGGAGAAACTGCAAGTTTCAAGAGGTATCCATGACCTGGAGAAGTGGGCGTGAATTTCAAAACAGTGGCGTGTGCCATTGATGGAAAGGCGCTCTCCTGCCTTAAAGATGGGGGGTGGGGTGGAATTTCACAGTGCTGGATATCTCGAATGGTTTCTGGTCTATCCCGGTTCGGCAGGACCAGTACAAATTCGCGTTTACTTTCACAGGACAACAGTGCACGTGGAGTTGTCTGCCACAGGGTTTCCATTATAGCCCCAGCATTCTCCACCAGTGTATGGCGGACTGTTTAAAAGATTTCAGTGAGCCACACGGGCTTGTACAGTACGTGGATGACATCGTGTTGTTCACAGACAATAGTGAGGAACATGGCCCCCGACTGAGTGAGTTGTTACAACTCCTGTGCAAGAGCGAGTTGAAGGTAAACACTAAGGCGGCACCGACAGGGTTGAGGGAGGTCAAGTTCCTGGGACTGACCCCCAGGGCTGGAGAGCGCAGCATAGACGCAGCACAGGCTCGATCAGGGGCCCTTGACATCATGAAACACATCTTTTGTGGCTTCCAAGGGGCATCGACTTGCATTGCATTTTGACCCCCTTGTTTTGGGCTCGGGTGAGGGACCGTGCGATCAGGGAATTGCCGGTGATTTTTTTCTGACAGGGGTCCTTCTTTAGGGGATGGCTATTCGAGGGTCTCTTCCAAACTCTGTCCTCACATTCACTATCCTCTGCATGTGAGTTGGGACGATCATATTCTTCGCTACTTGTGGAATCGCCAGGAAACAGTAAACAGTCGTTAGAGGGTCAAGTAGGCTGCACCCAGGACTTATGTCTTCCTGGGCTTCTCATGCGTTTTAAAAGGATCCTGTCGTCCCTCCTTTTGTTCACTGACCATCTGGCGTGTGCCCTGTTTCCTGTTTCCCTGTTTTGTTTTAGATCTGGTATGACAGGAGGTAGGGTCTGTACAAGCCGTGGGCTTGTCAGGGGATTCATGTGGGCTGCCTACTGAAGGGCTTGGAGACTCGATGGGAGGGTTAGTTTGGGCAGCGTACGGTGGCGGTTGCTGGGACTGATGGCAGTGTTGGGGTGCCTGCAGATGTAGATTGGCCAAGGACGGGTAGGGTTCTGGAGGGGGTAGCGGTCCCGATGAGGCAGGAGGATGCCTTCCCCAGTCCTCCTCGGTCTTGCTCATCTGTGTCATTAATTTGGAACAACATCGGCATGCCAGATATGTCAGGAGGTACCTCCGATTTTTTGTTTTCTGTCAATGCGGCCTGCCGCTCTAGCCCCCGTTCTTTGTCTCGCTGTTCTCTCTCCTGTCTTTCTTGGTTAACTCTTTCCCTTTCATTCGTCTCATGATCCTCACACTGCAGTTTTAAAACTTCCCAAGTTTTTGGTTTCCCCTCGTTATCACAGGCACTGATCCCTCTCCTCCGTGCATTATCCACCCAACTGGCCAGTTTTGATTTTTCAGTCAGCTCCTCAGCTCTCTTTCTCCAGAATGACATTAACCCTTTCCAGTGCCTCTTCTGCTTTCGTGCATAGATCTATATCCCGCGTTCTCCCCAATGGCCAATTCTCATTTCCCAATCTTTTGTTTAAGCATGCTGACAGACGTCTGTACTGTACTTCATTTTCGAGATTATCCCGGCACAATCGATGTAAAGGAGTGCCGACACCTGATTTATCCAGTGTTTGTCCCATTTTTCCCTTTGCTTTTTTTTATTAGCGCTTTCACTTTTTACTATCCCTATATACTACTGCAGTGTCCTTAGTCTCAACGCCCACTTCAGGGTCCTGACCTTCGCGTGGGGGATTTCCCCCCTTAACAACCGGTCTAAGGCAGGGTGGTTGAAACAGACAGACACTGTAACTACACTGTACCTAGGTCTTACACTAAACGCCCTACCTTTTCCCTATTGCCCGAAACAGGATTTCACCCCCAGTCACCGGGTGAAATCTATCCTCCCAGATTTTAAAAATTACCAGTTATCTGACCTGGGGACTACAACCCCGCCCACCAGGGGACTCGAGCCTCCTGGATTTCTTCACTCACCTGGGGACTCAAACCTCCAGGCGTTAGCATTTAGCAGTGTTCAAGGCCATGAGTTGTCTCGGGTTCCGTTTGTACAGCGACACGCAGGGACGAAGGGTTGCACGGTTGGCAGGTTAGTGAGAGAGACCAAGGTGAATCGTATCTTGCGGGCCCGTCCGTCTCACTCCACTGACACTCGAGCAATCACTTATTCAGCCCTCCACGTGAGACTGCTGTACATGTTGGAACCCTGCTCTTGCGCCAAATGTCAAGTTCGTTTTCGGAGACCCTCACAGACTTGCTGCAATAACAAGACACTGACCTGTTTAGAAAAACACAAATCCCTTTATTACCAAGCAAGTACAAGCTGTGGAGAATTATTGTGCTTAACCTGGCACAGAGGGCAGAGTCTTGCAAGCAATTCTCCCCGAGCAGCGGACAGTGCCCGCTTTTTATACTTTACAAAAGACATGATACAGAAAATGATTTCACAACTTACAATGACATGATACATAAAACAATTACTACAATAGACAAAAACAGGATACCAAGCAATTATTACATCAACAACATAAAAGACCAGGATATACTATCGATTGCTAGTGAAGTAGCTGCTAATGGCAGGAGGCGATTTCAAGTTGTTGTCTGGGAGAGATTCTGATTTCAAGTGGCCAGTGTGTCTGGCTAGAACCAATTCAGTGCCCTGGTCCCTTTGCCAGCGACAGAAGTTACATGCTTCAGAGGTTTCACACCTTTACAAATATTCCCCACCTAACCCTATTTGAAACAGTTTGATTTGGATTTTAATTCAGTCAGGAAGCTTAACACCGTGTCTGGATAGCGATGTGTGAGAAGATAAGGAGTTACAAAAGCATTACACCGAATTCCTAGCTGGGCAGGAAGCTTCAGGGCAGTGCCTGCATACCGATGTGAAGAGAGATAAGAGTTTACTTCTGTAAAATAAAGTCTCTGTGTAGGAATCAAATGCAGACAAAAGACTTTAATTTATAGAAGTATACAAATGAATGGGATGTTATCACATTAACATCTCTCAGACAGTTTAACTGCAGGTCCATAACAGCGAAACATCAACAGTTACTTAGGGCTCTGAAACTATCTGTATAGCTTATGATAGTCATGTAAGTATTACTCACCCAGCTGTGAGCTGATGGTGGGATAGAGAAGCTCTGAAGATAGTATGGAAGTGGCAGTCCAGTTGAAATTAGAGGACTCAGAACTTTGTCAGAAACTGAACAACATCTTGTTTTGTAGTAAGTAACTGACATATAAATTTATTTTATATCAATGTTATATGCAATGATTCTGACGTGAAAATGCCTTAATATGCCATTTATGAGTAGCTGTAAATGGAAGAGTGTCTCCGAGATAGGCTTATAGACTTCTTCCGCGTGTATGTGGCACAAGTTTGAATAAGTTCACCTTATAAATACAATACACCCGATATCCTGGTTCACGTTAGTTTCCTCTTTTAATCAGCAGCTCCTGACAAATCCTTTTCCCTCTTTCCTGCCCAATCCATCTTCCTCAGACAACCCACTTGTTCCAGGTTTCAATCTTGTAAACCTCCTCTGAGCCACTTTGAATAAACGAACAGAAGACCAAAACCTGCAGACAGTATTCGAGATTTGGTCTGACCCCTTCCTTGTACAAATGAAGCAGAACATCTTTTCATTGATGATTATTCGTTGTCATAACAAGGGAGATGGCCTCGTAGCTTTCTGGATTTCAGAGAGATCTTAATCAATCGGGGCAATGGGCAGAGGAATGGGAGATTGAATTTTATCTGGATAAATGTTTGTTCTACCAAAACGCAATACTTCACAAAGGCAGGACTTACACAATTTATGGTTGGGCTCTGGGTAGTGTTGCAGAACAGAAAAGAAACCTCGGGTTTCAGGTACATCACTCTTTGAAATTTGCATCACAGGTAGACAGGATGGTTCGGAAGGCATTTAGCACACTTGTCTTCATTGCTCAGGCCTTTGAGTACAGGAGCTGGGAAGTGATGTTGGCGAGTCCTCTTCTGGAGGACTGTGCGCTGCTCTGGTCATCCTGTTATGGGAAGAATATTGTTAAACTGGAGTGGGTTAGGAAAAACTTCCCAGGATATTGCCAGGAATGGAGGGGTTGAGTTCTAAAAATACGCTGGATTGGCGGGAACTTCTTTCACGGGAAGGTAGGAGGTTGAGGGATGACCTTATGTAGGTTTAATAAAATAATGAGACACACAGATAACGAATAGCAAAGGTTTTATCCCTCAGGTGGGGGGTTTCAAAACCAGAGGCATATTTTTAAAATGACAGGAGAAAGATTTTCAAAAAAAGGCATGACTGGCATCTTTTTGTTTTATATAGAGTGCTCAGTGTGTGGAATGAACTGCTAGAGGAAGTGGTGGATGTGGGTAGTTACAATGTTTGAAAAACATTCATATAAGTACATGAATTTGAATGGTTTGGAGCGAATATGGGCCAATTGCAGGAATTTTTTTTTAAATAAGGAAAACATTTCTGTTTTCCATAGAAGAGATGTTTCTGAAAAATCATCCCATGAAAACATATGTTGAAATTAGAAATAAGAAATAAGAAATGAACAATCATCTGATGGGATTGTACCATCGGCTTCCCAACAGTCAGAGGGAAACTGAGGAACAAATATGCAGAGGGATCTCAGATATGTGTAAGAATAACAAGGTTATAATAGTTGGTGATTTTCAGTTTCCAAACATTTACTGGGACTGCAATTGTGTTAAAGGTTTAGATAGTGAGTAAGTTGTGAAATGTGTTCAAGAATTTTTTCTTTATCCATAAAATCAACGTTCCTATGAAAGGAAAAGGCGTAGCAAGTGACTGAAGTGACAGTACAGGGAAACTTTGAGTCTTGTGACAGAATTACTATCAGTTTTAACACAATTATGGAACAGGATATGCCTTCCAGAAAAAGTATAAGATTTAATTGGAGTAAGGCAAACTTTAATGGTGTAAGAAAAGAGCTCTCAACACTTCTGAGGAAGGATTAACAGACCCGTAACATTAACACTGATTTGTCCTTCACAGATGCTGCCAGACCTGCCAAGCTTTTCCAACAGCTTCTGTTTTTATAACTTTCAAAAGTTGACATGAGTAGACTGCAGGGATAAGGATGTCTGATAAGTGGGGGGCTTTCAAAAATGTGACAATTCAGAGTCATTATGTCTCTGTCAGAGTGAAAGGTAAGGCTGGTAGGATTAGAGAAAAATGGGTGAAAAAAGATACTCAGGTTTTAGTCATGAATAAAAAAATTATAAATTAGTAGATATAAATAAATACTTGGCTCAAATGAATCTCTTGAAAGTGTGAACAGTGTCAGGTGCATTCTTAAACAGGAGATCAGGATGGCAAAAAAGCAACATGAAATTGCCTTGGTTGATAAGGTTAAGAATAATTCGAAGAGTTTCTACAAGTGCATTAAAAGCAAGAGAGCACCGAGAGAGCAAGCAGGGCTCCATGAAGATGAAAGAGGTCAACTCTGTGTTGAGCATCAGGAGAGGAGAGAGATTTGAAAGGAATATATTGCATCAGGTTTTACTGTTGAGAAAGAAATGGAGGGGGTTAAGTCAGGGGTAGAAATATTTTGGTTTGAAAACAGCTCACGGAGATGGAGGAGATTTTTAATGAATATTTCTCCTCAGTGTTTACTAAGCAGAGAATCATGGCTGCTAAGGAAACAAGTGAAGCAAGTTGGGATGTTTTGGGCCATCGAGGTGGCGTTTCCAGCCTTAAAGCACATTAAGGTTGATAATTCCACTGGATCTGATGAAGTCCATCTTTGGACACTGTGGCAGGCTGGGAAAGAAATTGCAGAGACCTTTGCAGAGATTTTTCCCTTCAGCTTTTCTCACGACTGAAATTCCAGAAGACTGGAGGGTGGCTAATGTTGTCCCATTGGTTAAGAAAGGTAGCAAAGACCAGCCAGAGAACTACAGGCCAGTGAACCAGTGGTAGACAAGGTATTGAAGATGATATTTAGGGAGTGGATCAACCAAAGCTGGGATATTCAAGATCTGATTAGGGATAGTCGCATGGATTTGTGCACAGGAATCATCTCTGACAAAACTATTCATGTTTTTTGAGGAGGTAAGCAAGAGGATCAATGAGTTTAGGGTAGCGAATGCTGTCCACATGGACTTTAGTAAGCCCTTTAACAAGGTCCCATACGGCAGCCTAGTCATGAAGGTTCGGTTGTGTGGGATCCGGGGAGAGCTAGCTCATGGGGCTCGAAATTGGGTCGATGGTAGGAAGCATAGCGTGATGGCTGAACGTTGGTTCTCGGACTGGACGCCTGTGGCTAATGGAGTGCCACAGGGGTCAGTACTGGGATCTGTGTTATTTGTCACTTACGTAAATGATCTGGATGTGAATGTATATGGCATGATGAGTAATTTTGTATCATCTGCAAACTTAAGAGGTATCGCTGAGGAATCAAAAATTACAGGTGGATTGTGATCAGATGGGGAAGTGGGCTGAGGAATGCCAAATGAAATTCAATACAGCTAAGCTAAGTGTTGGCCTTTGGAAAGTTCAGCCAAGGTAGGAGTTATACAGTAAGTGGTGAGGTTCTGAGGAATATTGTGGAGCAGAGAGACCGAGAAGCACAAGTGCATAGTTGGTCGAAAGCAGCATCACAGGTAGACAGGGTGGTGAAGAAAGCATTTAGCATGCTGGACTTCTTCGGTCGAGGCATTGCATATAAGAGTTGCGATGTTATGTTAAAGATGTACAGGTCATTGGTGAGGCCACACCTGCAGTGTGGTGTACAGTTTTGGTCACACTGTTACAGGAAAGGCATAGTTAAACAGGAAAAAGTGCAACGAAGAGTTACAAGGATGTTGCTAGGAATAGTATGAAAGTTCTAAGGAGAGGTTGGCCAGGATTGGACGTTATTCCTTGGAATGGAGGAGAATGAGGGCTGACCTTACTGAGGTGAATAAAATCATGAGGGGCAGAGATAGGATGAATGCACATCGTCTTTTTCCCAGGGATGGGGAATGGAAAGCTAAAGTGTATAGATTTAAGGTGAGAGGGGGCAGATTTAAGGAGGACGTGAGGGACAACTTCTTCACACAGAGTAGTGCATATTGGGAATGGGCTGCCAGAGAAAGTGGTTGAGACAGGCACAAAAACAACGTTTAAAAAATACTTGGGTAGGTACAGATGGAAAGTGTTTGGAGGGGGATATGGACCAAATGCAGGCAGCTAGAAATTGCTGAGTGCGCGCCATAGTCAGCACAGACCAGTTTGGGCCAAAGGGCCTGTTTCCATGCTGTATTACACTCTGACTTTAAACCTCCAGGCCCTGCTCTGGTGCATCAAACGATGTTGTGGGAAGCTAAAGAGAAAACATGGGGCCCCTTTGCAGAAATATTTGTATCATCTATAATTACGGGCGAGGTGCCAGATGACTGGAGAGTGGCTAAAATTGTGCCTTCCTTTAAGGGAAGTAAGGAGAAGCCTGGGAGCTATCGAGCTGAGCATCTGACTTCGGTTTTGGGTATGTAGTTGAAGGTGATCGTGAAATGCAGGATTTATGTATTTGGAGAGGTAGGAATGATTAGTTGATTGATTTTCTTGGATAAGTAACAAAGAAGATAATTGAGGGCAGAGTGGTGGAAGTAGTTTATATTGACAAAAGTAAATCCTTTGACAAGGTTCCACAAGGTGGACTAATTAGTGAAGTTAAATCGTATGGGATTCAGGGGCAGCTTGTCAACTGGATACAGATATGGCTTCGTGACAGGACACAGGGACTGGTGGTGGAGGGTTGTTTATCAGACCGGAGGCCTGTTCCCAGAAGTGTTCCACAGGAGTCAGTCTTCGCTCCAATTTTGTTTGACCTGACATAAAAAAAGCGATTTAGATTGAAATAGTGGAGACATGGTCAGTAAGTTTGCAGATGACTCCAAAATAGGCAGGATAGTGGACAGTGACGTCGGCTGTCCAGGATTACAAAGAGATCTTGACTTACAGGGTTAAGAGGCTGAGGAATGGCAGGTGGTGTTTAATTTGGATAAAGGCGAGGTATTTCATTTTGGTAAAACAAACAAGATCAGTATTTGTACAATTAAATGTAGGGCCTTGGGGTTAATTTTGTCGAACAGAGAGACCTCAGGGCTCAGGCCCTTAATTCTGTGAGGTTGGCATCACATGTAGAAAGGGTGGTTCAGTCGGTGTTTAGCCTGCTTGCCTTCACTGCTCAGACCTTTTGAGTACAGGAGGTGGGACGTCATGTTGAAATTGTGCAGAACATCAGTGAGGCCTCTTCTGGAGTAATGTGTCCACTTCAGATCTCCTGTTCTTCAAAGGATATCATCAACCTGGGGAGGATTCAGCAAAGATTTAGCAGGAAGTTGCCAGGAGTGGAGGTTGAGAATCATAAGGAGAGGCTTGATTGGTTGAGGCATTTTTCCATTGCAGTCTCAGAATGGAGGGGTGATTTATATGTTTATATAATCATGAAGAGTACACCTAAGGTGAATGGAAGATCCCTTTTCATTTGGGAGGGGAATTTCAAGACAAGGGAGCTGGACGAAGCAAGCTGAAACATTCCCAGTTCATGCCTGAATCTGGACAGTTCTTATTGCCAGAGTATTTGACGAAGGGCCAAACAGATGGAGGTTAGGTGATGCTTCTCGTGGCTGGATTAGCTTTCTACTCTGTGTGGCTTCATGCTACACTTACAGTCTATAGGTTACCAGTACTGGAGGGTATGAATTATGTGGAGAGACTGGGGCTTCACTGGAAAATAGGAGGTTGAGCAGTGACTTTTGAGAGGTTTATTAAATCGTGAGGGGTATAACGTGAACAGCAAGGGCCTTCTCCCTTGGATAGGGGAGTCCAAAACTAGAGGGTATTTTTTTTAACGGGAGAGGAGAAAAATTTGAAGGGCAGTAAAGGGGAACTGTTTCAAACAGAGGGTCGTTTCTATGTGGAATGAACTGCCAAAGGAAGTGAAAGATGTAGGTACACTTCCAACATTTAAAAGACATTTGTACAGGTACATGAATAGGAAAGCTTTAGAGGGATATGGACCCAACTCAAGCAAATGGGACTCGTTCAGTTTGCGAAGCCTGGTCAGCATGGACAAGTTGTAATGAAGGAGGCGAGAGAACGCAGAAATTTTTTTGATATTTTGAAAATAGTTCACATTACAGGAGATGAAGTGCTAAATGTCTCAGAAAATATAAAGGTTGATAAATCTCCAGTACCTGATCTAGTGTATCTGAGGATATTGTGGGAAGTAAGGGAGGAAGTTGCAGAAATATTCGTATCATCTATAAATATGGGTGGGTGTGACATGACTGGAGAGTGGCTGATATTATCCCTTTGTTTTAGAAGGGATGTGGGAGAAGCCTGAGAACTATGAACCTTAGCCTGACACTGGAAAACAGTGACAGAGTTAGGTTGGTATGGATTTATGAAAGGGAAATCATGTTGGACAAAACTGCCGGAATGTTTCAAAAATGCAACATTTAGAGTTGAAAAGGCAGTGGATGTGGCTTATGTAGACTTTGAGAAGGCATTCAAAGTCCCCACATAAGAGATTAGCACGTAAATTTAAAGCATGAGAGATTGGGTATTCACAGGGATACAGAACTGTTTGGCACACAGAAACAGTCAGAATAAACAGTCATTTCTTGTATGCCAATCAGTGACCAGTGTGGAACTGTGGTCCATGGTGGATCCCAGGTATTCATACAATCAATGAGTCATTTAAATGAGAAATGCGTCTCAGTTCGAGATTATCCAGTTGGATTACAAAACTAGAATAACACAAGTCACTGACAGTAAGCATGCAGGTGTAGCAGGGGGTGAAGAAGGCAAATGGTATTTTGACCTGCAGAGTTAGAGCATTTGAGTACAGGAGCAGGGATGTCTTACTGAAATTGTACAGGATCTTGGTGAGACCACACCTGGGATGGTATGTGTAAATTTGGGATTTTTATCTGTGGAAGGAATTTCTGGCTACAGAGGCTGTTCACAACAGTTGATCAGACTGATTCCTGGGATGGCAAGACTTACATATAAGGATAGGATGGATTGGTTAGGATGAAATTCACTGGAGTTTAGAAGAACGAGGAAAGATTTCTCAGAAACCAATAAAATTCTAGGTAAATACAGGAAGGATGTTGTCAATGACCAGGGAGTTGGAGCTTAGGGGCATGGACTCGGCTGTTAAGAATTGAAATGAGGAAATTTAAAAAAAAATACAGAGACTGGTGACCCTGTGAAATTTGCTGCCACAGAAAGCAGTTAAGGCCGAACACTGGATGTTTCCAAGAAGACGATAACATGTATAGTTGTCGTGGCTTAAGGGATCAAAAGATCTGGCTCTAAAGTGGGAGGAGGCTGAGTAGAATGATCAGCCATGATCAAAGTGACTAGCGGAGAAGGATCGAAAGCTACAATGGCCTGCGCCTGCTCCTATTTTCTATGTTTCTATTCTGTTGAAGGTGGAATATAAGAACAAAATGACAACAACAGACACAAAAAACAGCACGACCTTATCACCACTGGATGAAAATCCTACAACTCCTTACCAATTTGCAACATGGGAGCTACATCACCACGTGGATTGCAGCAGTTCAAGAAGGTGCAGAGTGATTTTGGAAGCTTCTGCAGTGGCTGCTCTGTCTCTCATTTTCAATCCAGTTTTCAAGTTGTTGAATGCCCTGAGAAACGTAACAGAGTATGTCAGAAATATCTTTGGAAGTTTGCTGATACTGGGGGAAGCAAGGGGTGGGATAGGGGCTGGAGGTACAGAAGGTGGTAAAGTGGGGGAAGAGGGACAATGAGAGAAACAACTGGCTGATTTTGTCGGGGGGGGGGATGGGTGAAGAATAACCCCAATATCCAAACCACACGGCCCCAACCTGTTCAGCTCTCTCCCTCCACTTTCTCTGAGCCTCTATCACACCAGCAGCCAGCTCAGCATCAAAGATGTGCATTTGGCCCAGTTTTAAAGTCCTTCTGTTTGACAACATTCTCTCCCAGACTTGCTGGCACCAGTTCCCAGATGCTGACCTTATTAATGGCCAAAAGAGTATACACAGTTTTCCAATAAGAAACAACCTGCAATCGACTTCCAGGCCTGGCCTCAGAAACCAATAATTGATTTTGTATTTTTTGGAGCACAACAGCTGCTCACAGTCCAGACGTCACCGTTCAACTCTCAGATTCAAGCCAAAAATGACTTTTTAAAAACTCAAAACAAAAGTCAGCGAGGGTGCTAACACAATACGCAGTGGAAAGACCTCTGACCAGTGAGTACACATTGGAGTTCTGCTTTACTGAGAACACCTCTCATTGCGGTAATCACATTCTGAAGTGGCTTGACAGGGTAAAAGCTGACAGGACTTTCCCTCTCACAGGGCAGTCTAGGCCTGTTTCAGGGAGGAAGCCTGAGGCTCTCTGAAAACTAAACGCAGCACTGGAAGACCCCTGTTTGAGACCTGAGACCTAAACTGAGCAATCACGCAGCCCTCTTGCTGGAATACAGCACCGAAGCTGCCCTCCCCTTTAACCTGTACTCACCGCTTGTGGCTCTCATGGAGAACCATTTCATTCCGGCTATCTCTCCCAGTACACATGCTCACAATCACAATGAGCTGTGCGCATGCTCCATAGCTGAATACGCCGGTTTGAGACAATGGGAACTGCGGAAGCTGGAGAGTGTGAGATAACAAGCTGTGGGGTTGGATGGACACAGCAGGACAAGCAGCATCTCAGGGGCACAAAAGCTGGTGTTTCGGCCCTAGACCCTTCTTCAGAAAAGGGGGATGGGGAGGAGGGTTCTGTAATAAATAGGGAGAGAGGGGGAGGCGGACTGAAGATGGAGAGAGGAGAAGGTAGTTGGCTCTTGGTTTGTTCGCTGAGTTTGGCAAATGAATTGCAAACGTTTCGTCTCCAGTCGAGAAGACATCATCAGTGCGTAGCTGCTGCTGCGTAGGAGAAGATAGGTGGAGAGGAGGCAGGCAGGTCAAAGAGGCGGGGATGGAGCCAGTAAAGGTGAGTGTAGGTGGGAAGGTAGGTAGGGGATAGGTCAGTCCGGGAAGGACGACAGGTCAAGCGGTCAGGATGAGGTTTGTAGGTAAGAAATGGGGGTACGGCTTAAGGTGGGAGGAGGGGACAGGTGAGAGGAAGAACAGGTTAGAGAGGTGGGGACGAGCTGGGCTGGTTTTTGGATGCAGTGGGGGAGGGGAGATTTTGGAGCTTGTGAAATCCACATTGATACCATTGGGCTGCAGTGTTCCCAAGCGGAATATGAGTTGCTGTTCTGTAACCTTCAGGTAGCATCAGTGTGGCGCTACAGGAGGCCCAGGATGGACATGTCATTTGCAGAATGGGAGGGGGAGTTGTTTAGTGCGAACCGAGCATTGATGATCTGCAAAGTTGTCCCCAAGCCTCCGCTTGGTTTCTCCGATGTAGCGGAGCCACAATGGGAACAGCAGATGCAGTCTAGCACATTATCAGATGTGCGGCCTGGGATCGAGGTGAGGGGTAGGGGCAGCTGGAGCACTTTCTGCGGTTGCAGGGAAAAGTGCCGGGTGTGGTGGGGCTGGAGGAGAGTGTGGAGCAGACAAGAGAGTCACGGAGAGAGTAGTCCATCCGGAAAGCAGACAAGGGTGGGGACGGGGTGTGAGGGATGAGTTGTTCAAAATGTGGGAGACGCGGTCGAGGGAGTTCTCAACCACTGAGTCGGGGGAGGTTGCCGTCCTTGATAAACGAGGACATCTGAGATGTACAGGGGTGGAACTCATCAACCTGGGAGCAGTTGCGGCAGAATTGGGAATAGGGGATGGCATTTTTGCAGGAAGGTGGGTGGGAGGAGGTGTATTACAGGTAGCTGTGGGAGTCAGTGCGCTTGAAATGGATATTGGTTTCTGGGTGGTTGCCAGAGATGGAGACAGAGAGATTCAGGAAGGAGGGAGAGGCATTAGAGATGGTCCAGGTGAACTTAAGGGTGTGGTGGAAGGTGTCAGTGAAGTGAATGAACTGTTTGAGCTCCTCGTGGATGCAAGAGGCGGCGTGGATGTCGTCATCACTGTAATGGAGGAAGAGGTGGAGTTTAGGGCCTGTGTAAGTATGGAAGAGGGATTGTTCCACATAACCTACAAAGAGGCAGGCACAGCTTGGGTCCATGTAGGTACCCATGGCCACCCCTTTTGTAGGTAGTGGGAGGAATTGAAAGAGAAGGTGTTGAGGGTGAGGACGAGTTTGGCAAGGCGGATGAGGGTGTCAGCGTTGGGGCACTGGTTGGGCCTGCGGGATAGGAAGAAGCAATGGGAATGTGGGTGTATAGGAACTGGGCATCCATGGTAAAGATGAAGTGTTGGGGACTGGGGAATTGTAAGTTTTGTAGGAGATGGAGAGCTTGGGTGGTCTCACAGACATAGGTAGGGAGTTCCTGGTCTAAGGGTGAAAAAATGAATTCCAGTTCGGTGGAGATAAGTTCAGTGGGGCAGGAGCAGGCAGAGATAATGGGTCAACCAGGGCAGGCAGGTTTGTGGATTTTGGAAAGGAGATAGAAGCGGCCATTGCAGGGTTGGGGAATGATGAGGTTGGAGGCTGTGGGTGGGAGGTCATCTGAGATGATGAGATTGTGGATGGTTTGGGACATGATGCTTTGATAGTCAGGCGTGGGGCCATGATTAAGGGGTCAGTAGGAGGTGGTGTTGGAGAGTTGGCGTGTAACCTCAGCGATGTAGAGGTCAGTGCACCGTACCACAACTGTGCCTTCCTTGTCCATGGGTTTTATGGTGAGGTTGGGATTGGAGCAGAGGGCTGTACGTTCTGCAGGGAAGAGGTTGGAGTGAGTGCGAGGGGTGGAGAGGTTGAGGCATTTGATGTCACGATGGCAGTTGGTGATGAAGAGGTCGAGGGAGGGTAGAGGACCTTCGATGATGCCCAGGAGGAGGGGGTGCATTGGAGGTGAATGAAGGGGTCAGTAGAGGGAGGGTTAGGCTCACGGTTAGAGAAGTAAGCATGGAGGCAGAGGCGGCGGAAAACCTACTCAACGTCCAAGCGTGACCAGTATTGATTGATGTGTGGGTGAAGGGAGACAAAGGTGAGCCCCATACTGAGGACTGATCGTTTGTCCTCAGTAAGGGGGAGGTCTGTGGGGATGGTGAAGACTCGACACGGCTCAGTGTTTCTGTCTCCTCTGGAGCTGCTAGCTGTGGAGGCTGTGGGTGGAGTGACATCGGAGATGGTTGTGGGTGGAGGTGCATGGGCATGGGCGGAGTTGGATCGGTGGTGGGCAGAGTGCCGTTTGCGCTGGTGGTGGGAGGAGCAGGGTAGGAGGAGGCAGCTGCGTTGACGGTAGGTGTGTCCTCAGTGTCTATGGTGTTGGACATGGAAATGGAGGTGGTGGCATTCGCTGTCCCGGAAACGGGGTATCCTGCGGCGGAGGATGTGCCGCCATCCCCAGTTGCTCCGAGAGTGGCCACATGGCCAAAGCTGGCGGGCACATTGTGGGCGAGTTCTTGTGTCGGGTTGGGGATTTGGGAGGTGTAGGTTGCCCGTTTTGGATGGTAGGCACCAGGAAGTTTACTGTACTTACGGTTTTTTGTCTCTACTGAAGCTGAGTAGAATTGTGAGTTCAGGTTCTAGATCCTACGAAGAATAAAAAAAAAAACAGGTGAGGTCCTTTGCAGGTCTGAGAGAGGGAGGCTCTGAGCTGGGGTAGGCTGGATTGCAGTGCCTGGAGTTGCCATCGCATTTCTGCGAGTGTGTGTTTCAGGAGTCACAGGGAAAGGTGCTTCTGAAGTGTCTTAATGTTCTGGATGTAGACATTGTCACATTTGGGACCAAATTGGGAAGGCTTGAATGTGGACTGTAGTCCAATGGGGATGATCTGGTTCCGTAGGCAGGTACTAAGGAAGGTGATGTGGCTGTAGTACCTGGTTTGCTGCAGGGCATGGTCGAGCAGTTTCAAGGCCGAAGAGGACACTTTTTGGCCACTTTTCCAGGGTAATGGTGAGACTGCATTAGGCTGTGTGCATGATGAAATCAGAAGCCATCCAGGGATGATTCACCGAACTGATTCCTTTGAGAAGTATTTATCTTCAGAGGAAATCATGACCAGACTGGCCCTGGATTTATTGGACTTTAGGCGAAGACACGCCATCTTGTTTAAACGCAAAATATTCCGAGCAGTCTTTTCAAGTTGAATGCTGAAACATTATTTCCATTTGTGCACGAGATTACCACCAGTGGATGAACTGTAAAACTGGAGAATATCTCAGTTAGACAATGGTGACTTATTTCTTTTACCCTTTCAAAGGATTGTGTGTTTATGGAAATCTTTCCAGAGAGAGATGGAGGATAAATCATTGAATATTCTTAAGGGAGAGGCAGACAGATTCTTGACTGAGAATAACACACCAATGTTATAAGGGGTGGAGAGGAACGTTTATTTGAGGCCACATCATTCAAGAGCTCACCGCATGGAGGACTTGGTTTGATTTTTCTCATCACTTACTGCTGATCCAAGTTTTCACATGGCCACGAAGGCTCTGCCTTTCAGAATGATGGGTACAACTTCCAAATACGATTTTTAAACGACACTATGAAAATACTCAGGAAAGCTTCATGGTTTTTCAGCAAGATCAGAGAGACAGATCAAAGTTAATATCTCAATAAAACTGCTTGAGTAAACAGATTGGGCTGAATATATGTCTTTAATAGTACAGATTACTTTTATTTGGAGTGTTGAGATGACTTTTGTTCGCAAGACAAGCATTTATTGCCTCTGTCTAATTTCCATTCAGAATATGATGGTGAAACCCAGGGACACTAACATATGTTTCATGGAGACTTTCAGGATTCTGAAGAAGTGTCAGTGAATGGACAATGATATAGATTCAAGCCAGGATGCTGTGTGGTCTTGGAGATTGTAATCCTCACCACTTGATGCTCACATCATATGGAAATTGTGATCAGAGATAATGGGAACTGCAGATGCTGGAGAATCCAAATAACAAAGTGTGAAGCTCGATGAACACAGGAGGCCAAGTAGCATCTCAGGAGCACAAAAGCTGACGTATTATGGAAATTGTGAGACTGCTTTTTCTGTTTTCAAAAATTAAGGTCAGAGAGCCATTCAGCATAAAAACAGGACCTTCACATCAACAAGTCTATTCCAATCAAAAAAACAAAACTACATTAATCACACTTATCTTGAAGTCAACACCCACTGGGCATAGCATTTTGAGTGCTCCTCCAGCTGCTTCAAAACAATGCTGCGTTATCTTTAATGATCTGTGACCTGAGCTGTGATTTGTCTTTTTCTTTCACATTATGCATGAACTGCGTTTTGCAAATATATCCGAAAACCTCAAAGACAGCAATTAGCTCCATAGATCAATATTTTTTTCTGGAAAATCAGACCTTTTTAATTCATTTGGGATTTTAGTGTAGCTGGACCGGCATTAATTGACCTTGAAAAATTCCAGCTGGAAGTTCACCAAATTGGAAATGTAGTGGACATTTTAAAAGGTTACTTCAGAGTACAATGGGATCTTGATCAGATGGGACAATGGACCAAGGAATGGTAGGCAGATTTAAATTGAATAAATCTGACATGTTGCATTTTGGAAATCAAATTGGGGCAGCACTTGTACTCTAAATGGTAAGGCCCTGGGGAGTATTGCTGAGCAATGAGTCCTGGTGTGCAGGCACTTGGTTCCTTGAAAGTGGATTAAGAGATAGATAGGATAGTAAAGAAAGCATTTAACATAGAACATAGAATATTACAGTGCAGTGCAGGCCCTTCGGCCCTCGATGTTGTGCCGAAATGTGAAACAATCTAAAGTCCATCTAAACTACACTATTCCATGATCATCCATATGTTTATCCAATGCCCATTTAAATGCCCTTAAAGTTGGGAGTCTACTCCTGTTGCATTTGGTACAACTTGCCTTTATTGGCCAGTGCATTGCGTGTAGTTGTTGCGAGGTCCTGTTGCAGCTGTGCACTGGTTAGGCCACTTTTGGAATATTGCATGCAATTCTCGTCTCCCTGCTATCGGAAGGATTTTGTGAAAACTGAAAAGGTTCAGAAAAGATTTCTAAGAATGTTGCCTGGGTTGGACGGTTTGAGCTGCAGGGAGAAACTGAATAGGCTTTTGCCTGGAGATTCGGAAGCTGAGGGGTGCACTTACTGATATTTATAAAGTCAGGAGGAGAATAGATAGGGTATCTAGACAAGGTGTTTTCAGCGGGGTGGGGGAGTCCAAAATTAGAGGGTGCGAGTTTAAGGTGAGCTGGAAAAGATTTAGAAGGAACCTCAGGGGTAACTTTTTCAGACAGAGGGAGGTGAGTGTTTGGAATGAGATGCAAGGAGATGTAATGGAGTTTGGTACAATAACAACATTTGAAAAGATGGGTCTGTGATTAGGAAAGGTTTAGAAGGATACGGGTCAAAAGCTAGCAAATGGGACAAGATTTATTGGGTATATGTAATTGGTATGAATGAAGTGAACTGAAGCCTCTGTTTCCATTCTTCACAACTTTCTGACTCTATGATTTGGTGAATTTCTGATGAATAGTTACACACAGGATATTTGTCACTGGAAGTTGATTATCTCATTGAATATCAAGGTGGTGCTTTTGGATTGCCTCCTGTTGGAGATAATTCCTGCCCGGCAACGTTGAAGAACTGTTCGTGTTAGCCATTCATCAGCTAAACCTGAATGGTGCCACATATTTTGGAATAACGACATAGACTACTGCAGGAACTGAGGACTGTGAAGTGGTGCTGAGGAATATGATCTGTTAGTTTGTAAGCATTCACAATCTTGGCTCAAACAGAAACATTCTCTTTGGAAATGTATATTCGAGTGGCACGAACATGGAACCAGATCATGGAAACAGCAGTGGAGTGGAGTGGGGATTAAAAACCGGCAGGAAAACAAATACATTCTCAAAGTGTGTGCATGGGAAGAAGGAGCTTATTCATCTTTTAGGAATGACGCCATAACAGCTAAAATATTTTATTCTAATGAAGGGAAAGCTGTATCCATTTTATTGGTTTCATTAAAATAATGACGACAAACTGTTGGAATAATCTTGCACTGACCATTTGAAAAATCCTGTATGTCTTCAGAGATAGCTGGGCTGTCCTCGGCTGAGTAAGTGCTGATATTTTCTGAGTGATGCTGTTTTGAAACACATCTTGAGCACAGTTGATGGAACAGACAAACAAGTACCATTGGCCAGTACTTCAGAATACATCAGATCTTTCATGGCTGCTCCCACACAGAACCATACAATTGAGAAAAGGCCCATTGAGACTACACCAAAAGGTGCTGATCCAAATGCTTTTAAAGTTTGGGATGTTACCTGCCTCAACCACGCTCCTAAGCAGTGCAATCCAGACACCAACTAGCCTCATCACAAATAGGACAAACATCTGCTGACAGAATCGGAAGTCCGTACCGAAAAAAAAGCTTTGGAATATTGTGAGAACAATGAGCACAGTGTTCTGCACTTTCACTCTTTAGTGTTTTAACTCATGTTCCAACATCATTTGAAGTGAGATCAGAGTAACTTCCCATGCCACCCATGTTACTTCACTCATTATGGCATTGTGGACCCTGAACAAAAATGTGATCAATGCAAATTGGAGACAATCCTGCACTGGTAATGTCCTCGACTCGACAATGGGGAAATCAGTCTCTGAAAGTAGTCATTCAAGTCACTTGTCGTCCTGCATAGGCACTAAATTGCTGTTCCTTGACTATAATGTATTGAAAAAAAATCCTGGAATCCCTAACAAACAGCTCTGTGTGCATGTCTGCAGCATTTGGATTGGAAGTGTTTCAGGAAGGCAGCTCACTATTACTTTCTCCAGAGCTATTGGTGATGACAAATAAACTCAGCCTTTGCTGGTGCCTGCTAAAACCCATGGTTGAGTGCGTCCTATTAAAAATATCAGGAAATTTTATGTTTTCAAAGTTGAGCCCAAAGTCTCAGAAAGGTAAGACTTTGCTGGATGAGTGTGACCCCAGCGAAATCAGGAGCACGGTATGTCATTGAGTTAAGGATCCACATCGTTTTCAAGAAGAGGACTGATTGTGCGATATCAGTGCCACTGAGTTCAAACTTTTCATGGCAGTTTATCTCAATGTAACATGCCATCGAAACTTGGGATCTTTATTAAAGAAACTTTGCAATGTCTCCTTTAATGATCTTTCACAAATACTTGAAGGTCAACTCAAATGGCAGCTTCACTGTTGTGATTCAGATCAGACAAATTGTGACAGTCTAAAAGAAAGAAAAGAAATGCTGGAATAAAAATTATCATGTCTAGCAGCATCTGCAATATGACTTTTTTCAGAATAGATTCATTACAGACCAGATCTGTTAACTCAATATCTGTCTCCAGATGTTGCCTCATATATTGTGTTTCCCCACTAACTTCTATTTCAGGTTTCCTTAATCTCCAGAATTTTGCTTTTCTTGATAGGTCCAGATGTTGAACTTGGTTATATTTGGACAATATCGTCCATCCCTGATTCTGTGAGAGCCATTGGGCTGACAACAGGTGTATTACACCAGTGTCTGTTTCTTTCTTAAAAATATTCTGTGAATATCGTCCTCAATGCAGGAATTTCAGGAAATTGATTTTGATTGAAAATAAATTTCCAAGGCAGCTGCACTTCATGAGACAACAGAAATAGATTACTCATGATGGCACAATCTGTGACCTTCACTGAAAGTGTTTCCCCTCAGGCTCTGAAGCATTTTCGTACAAATCTCAGAATAATTACAGCAAGATGGAGGTCACTCAGCCCATCATCTCTGCACCAGCTGGCGGTGAACTATATCCCTACCATCATTATCCTGTAAAATCCCTATACACCTAACATTTTGAAATCCCAAAATGTCAGCTTTTCTGCTCCTAAGATGCTGCTTGGCCTGTTGTGTTCATCCAGCTCTAAACCTTGTCATTTTGAAATCTTTGTCTGCTTTTATTTCTGAATATCCTGTTCGTATATGAACAATTTTATCATTCTGCATGCCCCATGATTAAACAGTGTTTACATAAAATATAGTTTCCTATTATATTTAAAATTATCATGGTGTGTTCATATTGTTGTTTGGCAATCCATCTCCCAAATATAATCTCTTTCCTTGCTCTGCATTACATTTTTTTCCATCTGTCAGAATAAGTGCTAGCGAAATACTGGTGACATTGGGATATCACTGTGCTCCGGTCCAGTCACAACAGCCACTGCCCCCATTCCTCTCTGTCTCCGAACCAATGTCACATTCCTTCTGTCCCTGGCTCTTTAGTCCATGGGCTTTAATGAACAGCATCATTGTACACAACACATTTGATTTTAGTTTTGGTATATTGAATCAAGAAATGTAAATGTTACTGCTTTAAAGCACATAAACTGCAATGAAGAACTTTGTATCTTCAACATACAATGTTGTTTTATTGCAGCAATGAGAAACCTACACTTTCTCTACAAGGCCAACCCAATTTTGCTCAGCATTTTTTTGTACAATCAGCACAGGAATGACATTTTGCTTGTCTTTTTTTGGGGGGGTCGTGTATTGATGCAGGTGGTTACAGCATTGCACGTGGACAACAAGGCAGAGCCACTTAACCTGCAAAATGAAAACATCCATCATTCTCCCTCACCACATACATCTTTAGAGCAATTGGTGATGGAATGTACAACAAATAGACAACGATGTTAAGATCCAATCCAGCCCAGTTTCAATTGTGAACCAAAGGTTCACTGAAGGTGTATTGAAAGGGGTTAACTGGAACTATTTGTTCAGTGACTATGATTGATGTCAGTCTCTATGGATTCTAACTGCGTCACAGAAAGCTTTCCCTCTCCTATAAATAAGGCTCTCTGGTCTATGTCTTATCCCATATATAAGCAGGAGCATCAGTGACAGCACTAACAGGGATTGTCAGCTGCAGAGAGAGGGGGTGGAGAGATCAGAATCTGAGGACAATAGACTGGAATGTTACAACAATGGATCAGAATCTGAGAACAATAGACTGGAATGTTAGAACAATGGATCAGAATCTGAGAGCAATAGACTGGAATGTTACAACAATGGATCAGAATGTCAGAACAATAGTCTGGAATGTAACAACAATGGATCAGAATCTGAGAACAATAGACTGGAATGTCATAACAATGGATCAGAATCTGAGACCAACAGACTGGAATGTTACAACAATGGGCAGGGGTTTATCCTCGGGTCTTATTTATCTTACTGCATCTTGGTCACCGTTACCACTTCGAATACTATGTGCACTGATGATTATTCAGGCTGGTTACTATCCCATTCTCGCTGTTGGTGGTGTTCCTGGTAAGCCTTTCTATCTCTGTCCAGTCATTACTGCCGCAAGGCATGTCCAACTTTGTTGCCATTTCTGTTACCTGTATTTGGAAAAGATGGAAACAACTATCTTCAGTTTCAATTAAAACCTCGCTTCATTGTCCATGAATTTCAGACTCATCCTTCGCAAGCATCTGAGAACAAGGCTTGTTCACAACATTGAGGGCCTTTTTTGATTTATGTCTTACTATTGTTTCCATCATCAAATTTGTCCAACACCAGCGCCATAATATCTGCAATCTCCCGCCCTGCCTCTGTGCTGTGGCTGGATAAACCATTATCTATGCCTTGGTAAAATTCAGGCTTTATGGTTCCAGCTGTCTTCTGAGCAGTCTTCCAAGTTACAAATAATTTGATCACACCCTTGTTCTTGCTTTCAAAGTAACTAACGATAGGGACTCCATATTAGAGTAGTTAAGTCACTCAGCAGGTAATGCAGAGACACTGGTTATTACATTGTTTATTACGGGTATTGTTTCAAATCTTATCACAATTGGTGGTAGGACTTTCATTCTAATGATAAGAATTGTAACCATGGCCAATTTAACTAATAGCAACCATAAAACCAGCAGCAATTTGTCAAAAAACCTATCTCATTTCACTGATCTCCTCTGATAAAGAAATCTAACGTTATTACCCGGGGTGAATTAAGTGTGAATTCAGACCCACAAAATGTTTCTGGCTTCAAACTGTCGTGTCGAATGGTCACAGCTAAAGGTAATTAATGATGGGCATTAAATGCTTCTTTTGCCAATGATTTTGTCATCCCATGAAATTTATTTGAAAAAAAACCAGTAAAACCAAAGAAAGAAATATGTCAGAGGTCTGAAACAAAAATAAAACTGAGGAAGTGAACAGTGCTGAGGAAAGTGAACAGTTTGGCAGTCTCTGATGAAATAAAAATGGAGTTAACATTTCAAGTCGACTGAATAAACATCAGAACTGAAATCTGCTGGCAGAGATTGTGATTTATGCTGGTGACAGGGATATTTGTTTTGAAGGGGGAAGGAATGAGTTGAATAAATTGAGAAAGAGACAGTGAGAGAAAAATACAAGCGAAAAAGGGGATTGTTGATGATCAGGTCGGATGGAAATAAAATGTGGAATTAATTACTTTTTTTACCTTTTCCCATATTCCTGAATATCATGCCCATGTCGATGTACTTCTAAGTCCCTGCTGAAAGTAAGCTGTGTCACCTCAGTCTGTCTTTCCTGAATGTGGTCATCTTCTTTATGCATTAATGGTTTGTGGGTGTGACTGGCTGGGCCAGCATTTACTTCCCTTTCCTCGTTGCCCTTGAGAAGGTGTTTGTGAGCATTTTTCTTGCATCTCTACCATACACATGCTGTGTATTGCTGTAAATAGGTCTGTGCTGTGTCATTTCTGTGAGACTTTGTGGTGCTTGATATAACTGAGTGGCTGGTTTGGTCATTCCAAATAGCAGTTGAGAGTTCAACACATTGCTGTTGGTCTGGAGTCACATGTAGGCCAGGCCAGGTAGGGATGGCAGATTTCCTTCCCTGAAAGCCATTAGTGAGCCAGGTGTTTTTTTTTCCCAATGATCAATGATGGCTTAATAGTTCCATCATTCCAGGTATTTCAATGAATTCAAATTCCACAATCTGCCGTGGCGGGATTTGAATTGGGGTGTGGGTCATTACCTGGATCCTTGGATTAGTATTCAGAAATAATTCCACAAGGCCATCTCATCCCCAACATCCCCTGTCAACTCCAGCAGCAATAGTGGTGTTGCTGTTACTGTGACTGTGGTACAGAAAATTGTGCAATTACATTGTTAACTGCTTCTATTCAGTGTGGGCACATTAAAATTTCAGTTCATTGTGACCATGCAGAGATATAACGGTTTATCAGCCAGGAAAATAAACTAAGGAGAGGAAGGCATTTTCAACACTGAGAGAGTGCGCCCTGTATGCACTAGGGAGAGGCCAGTACTGACAATGGCCATCAAGTGAACTGGTTTCATTCCAGAACTTCCTCAGAGATAGTAGGAACTGCCGATGCTGCAATCTGAGATAACAAGGTGTAGAGTTGGATGATCACAACAGGCCAGGCAGTATCAAAGGTTCAGGAAAGTTGATGTTTTGGGATTTGAAAAGGATAGGTGTATATTCTGGCTGGGAGGTTTGCTGGTGTCACTCAGGAGGATTGAAATTCGCTTGGCGGGGGTGTGGGAATCAATGCAAATTGAATGGACTGAAAGAGAACTAGAGAATAGGGCCAGTAAGACTCAGAGAAAGAACAGACTGGGTGTAGTTGCTGATCAAAGCGGATCTAGTAGACTGAAGTTCACCTGTTTCAATGCAAGAAGTGTAACAGGGAGGGCAGGAGAACTTAGAGCTGGGATTAGTACTGAGAACTGTGATTTTGTTGCTATTACAGAGACTTGGTTAAGGGTGGGGCAGGATTGATCGCTTAACGTTCCAGGATACAGGTGTTTCAGGCAGGATTGAGGCAGGTAGATAATGGTTGGGGGAGTTGCCCTACTTGCTAAGGCGAACATCACAGCTGTACCATGGGAGGACACCTCGGATGGCTCACACAGCGAGGCAATATGGGTAGAACTCAGGAACAGGAAGGGTGCAATCACAATGTTTGGGGTTTACTATAGGGCTTCATACAGTCAGCAGGAGATAGAAGAACAGGTTTGTAGCCAGACTTTGGCAAGATGTAAAAGTACAACATTGCTATTGTGGGTAATTTTAGCTTCCCATACATTGACTGGGACTCACTTAGTGCTTGGGGCTCGGATGGGGCAGAGTTTGTCAAGAGAATCCAGGAGGGCTTTTTGAAACACAATGTAGACAGTCCATCTTGGAAAGGGGCCGTACTGGACCTAGTATTGGGAATGAACCTGCCCAGGTGGTCGATGTCTCAATGAGGGAATAGCTCAAAGACTGTGATCACAATTCAGTAAGTTTAAGGGTCCTGATGGATAATGATAGTTGTAGTTATCGAGTGAAGGTGCTAAAGTGGGGAAAGGCTAATTATAACAATATTAGGCCGAAACTGAAGAATGTAGATTGGGACAGATGTTTGAGGGCAATTTCACATCTGGTATGTGGGAGGCTTTCAAGTGTACGTTGCTGGGAACTCAGGACAAGTACATTACTGTAAGGATGAGGGAAAGTACGCCAAGTTTTGGGAATCTTGAATAATGGGAGATATTGTGAGCTTAATTAGAAAGAAAGAGAAAGTATTTATTGAGGCTAGGAGGCTGGGAATATATGACTCGAGGGTGGAATATAAGGAAAGATTAAAGAAATTTAAGCGAGGAGACAGGGCGGCTATAAAGTGGTCATGAAAAGCCATTGACCAACAAGATTAAGGAAAATCCCATATATACATACAAAGAGCAAGAGGGTAGCCAGGCAGAGGGATGGCCCACTCAAGGACAGGGAAGGGAATTTACATGCGGAGCCAGAGGAATATGGCGAGGTATTAAATGAGAACTTTGTGTCAGTATTTACCATAGAGAACGATGTGGTGGATGATGAGTCTGGGGAAGGGTGTGTAGATAGTTTGGGTCATATTGAGATCAAAAGTGTGGCATTCCTCAGGAATCAGTATTAGGACCTTTGCTATATATATATATATATATAGATATATAAATGATTTGGAGGAGAATATAACTGGTCTGATTAGTAAGTTTGCTGATGACACAAAGATTGTTGAAATTGCGGACAGCGATGAGCACTGTCAAAGGACAAAGCTGAATATCGATAGCTTGGTGACTTGGGCAGAGAGATGGCAGATGGAGTTCAATGTGGAAACATGTGAGGTAATGCATTTTGGAAGGTCTAATCCAGCTGGAAAATATCCAGTAAATGGCAGAACCCTGAAGAGCACTCATGGGCAGTGGGATCTGGGTGTCCAGGTACACAGGTCACTGAAAGTGGCTACGCAGGTAGAAAAGGTCGTCAACAAGGCATACGACATGCCAACCATCATTGGCCTAGGCATTGAGTATAAAAATTGGCAGGTAATGTTGCAGCCTGTCCTGTCTCAGAGACCATTGAAGAGTTCAACACTGGTCTGGAGTCACTTTTAGGACATACCAGGAAAGCACAGTAGATTTGCATTCTGAAAGTTCATTGTTAAAGCACATTGGTTTTTACAATCGATATTGGTTTCAAGGCCCACTTTTACTGACATCAGATTTGAAATTTTGGTCTTTTGTTCATTGTCTTAACATTCCTTGGCTGCCAAAGCATTAGCCTGGTCTGGATTAGTAATCTAATGATATATCCACAACAGCAACATCTCCACATGGGGACCCATCAAAAACCACACTGAGCAGGTTATTTCTGTGCTGCTTGACAGCTCTGTCAAAAACAACTTCCAACAATTCGACGATCTTGATGAGACTGAGGGTGTGTCAGTTGGTCAGATTGTAACTATTCTCCTCTTTGGGGACTGGGATCAGCTGAGTAATTGTCCACATTGCCAGGTAGGTGTCAGAGTTGTGGCTGGAATGAAACAGCTTCCCCAGGGGCACGGCTTGTTGTGCAGCACAAGCCTTCAGTCCCATTGCAGGAATGGCGACAGGGCCAGTTATCTTCTTCGTGTCTTTAGTTTATCATCTTTTTCTTGGTATCATGTGGAGTGAATTGAATTGGTTGAAGACTGGCATCTATGATTTTGTAGGGGATCATGACAGGGCCAGTTATCTTCTTCGTGTCTTTAGTTTATCATCTTTTTCTTGGTATCATGTGCAGTGAATTGAATTTGTTGAAGACTGGCATCTGTGATTTTGTAGGAGATCATGACGAGGGTGAGCTAAGTCATCCACTCAATACTTCTGGCTGAGGATGGCGCAGATACTACATCCTTGACTTTTGTACTGATGTGGAGGGCTGTTCCATTGTTTCGGATGGGGATATTTGTGGAGCCCTCTCCTCCAGGGGGTTGTTTAACTGTCAATCACCATTTATGACTGGTTGTGGCAGGACTTCTGGTCTGTTGGTCATGCAATCAATTTGCCCTGTCTGTAATGGGTTAGTTCTGCTGTTTGGAATGCAAGCAGCCAAATCTGGCATTTATAATGGGCTGGCATCAGTTTAGGTTCAGATGGTTCTGACCCTGGCGTGTTTGCCTGCATTTCTCACTGAACCATTGATCAGCTTCATGGTAACCATAGACTGAGGGATTCTCTGGGACTAAAAGTTCCAGATTGTGGTTGAACACAATTCTGCTGCTGCTGTTGCTGTGGTTTACATCACCACATGAATGCCCAGGTTTGAGCTGCAATATGTGCAATGTAATTGTACTGCCTGTCCCCCAGTTCAGTCCGAGTCCCCATCGCTCCTGTACTCAGTGACCTACTGTGGGTTCTGATGTGGTAACACTTCTATTTTAATGTTCTTATTCTTCTCAGAGTGATGTCACGCCTCCAATTTGTCACATTCCTCAAAGCACATTTAACATATTCATCTGAATCTTTTCGCTTGCCCCAGTGAAATCTTCTGTTTTTAAAGTGAATGTGCTTCTCCCTGTTTATCTGCCTGACCATGATGAAGTGCTCTGTAGTGCCAGTGATGCCAGCCTTAACCAATGAATTAGTGCACCTTGCTGTGCCATTCACTTCCCAGTGTATGATGCTCCATGTTGGACAGGGCGTTTGTGCAGCTTTGACACACACTGTTGGAATTTATTTGAAAATAGAAATTGCCGAAGAAACTAAGCAGGTCTGGCAGCATCTGTGGATTGAAAGCAAAGTTAATCTGTCAGATCCGGTGACACTTCTTCAAAGCTCTCAGTTTCATCAGCAATTTTTGTTTTTGTTTCAGATTTCCAGTGTCCACAGTTCTATGTTTTGTTGAAAATTTATTTTGTGCTGATTCATTTCTGGAGAAACTCAGCAAGTCTGGATGCATCTGTGGAGATGGAGAAACAGAATTAAGATTTCAAGTCCAGCGTGAGCCTTTTTCAGAACTGAAAAGGATTGAAAAAGTACTTTGACAGATGTGCAGGAGGAGTGACAGAAAACAGAGGGTGTGGTGTACAGTGCAAAAGACAAATGGACATTTAGTTGTGGTGAAAGAGAAACAGATGCAAAATGGGAGTAAATGCAGGTGTGAATGGGGGAAGATGGTTTCTTTCCATTGAGTGCAAGTTAAACAAACATGACAAGGTCACACGGACGCCGGGAGGGAGAACGTACAAAAAATGGAGAACATTCCCAATGGTGTCAGGCTGTGAAGTTATGGAATTGAATATTAAAGCCTACAAGCTAGAAAGCTCAAAGCGTAAAATGAGGTGTAACTCGAGCTTGGGATGCCCTGCGTTGAAGCTTTGCAGGAACCCAGGATCGAAACGTTAGCATGAGAACAAGGTATAGTATCGAAATTGGAAGCAACAAGAAGGTTAGGTTTATTCCTACAGACAGAGTGGAAGTGTTTGGCAAAGCAGTCTCTCTTTGGTCTTGCCAGTGTAAAGCAGGCAGCATTGTGAGCAGCAATGACAGTAGACTGGATTGAAAGAGTACAAGTGAAATGCTGGTTCTCCTGGAAGGTGTGTTTTGGGTTGCTGAGGAAGGAGGAATAAGTGCAATCTTTTCAAATAACTGGCTTTATTTCATCTTCAATATTGATGACATTGTTGTACATCGGGACCTCTGCAGCAACAGCTTTCATTGTGCTTTTCAGACTTTTTTAAACTCAATTTACTCACAGGCAGTTCCTGACATCCTTAGCGACAGGGTCTGGGCAACAATTTGTTTGTCATGTGCGCTCCTGTATGCTTTAAACCGATTTCCTTCATTTCAACTGCACTTTCAAGTCTTCTGTTTGTAATACGATTTATAAATTTAACCCTTGTCATGCTGTAGCTTAATCAAATATTGTTTCATTCTCCTCCACCACTTCCCTGCTTTTATACTCTGGATCTCTACTCATAAAACTAAGGATCCACTCAGCCTTATTCAAAATATTTTTCATTGCCCCATCACCTATAATTTCCTGATTTCTGTGTCTCTCTCTCTTTAAACAGCGGGGTGATATTTGCCAGTCTTCTGGGACCCTCTCTGACTCCAGCGATTCCTGAAAGATCACCAGCAAAGCCAAACAAACTTGTCTGCTATCTCCTTAGAACTATGGCGCACAGTCCATCTGATCTGGTTAATTTATCTACCTTCAAATCTTTCAGCTTCCCCAGCACCTTCTCCTTACTGATGGTCACCTCATTTACCTCTGCCTCTGATTCGCTTTATGTTCTGGCTGGCTGCTGGTGTCTTCCACCCTGAAGACTGATGCAAAGTCCCTCTTCAGATACACCACCATTTCTATGTTTCCCATAACTACTCCAGCCTCATTTCCAGCAGTCCCGTGTTTGGTCATGTTTCCCTCTCTTCCTTGTTATATATCTAAAGACCTCTTGCAATCTTCTTTTATATTATTAACAAGCTTGCCATCATATTTCATCTTCTCCTCCCTATTGTTTTTATCATTTCCCCTAAGATGGAGTTTCAAGTCTTACTAATCCTTTGGATTTCCAATAGTCTTCACCACTTTGAACGCTTTCTCTTTTGCTCTTATGCTGTCCCTGACTTCCTGTATTACCGACAGCTGCCTTGTCCTCCCTGAGTATGCTTCTTCTCCCTTGGGAGGAATTTAAAATGTGCCTTCGAATTATCCCAAGAAACTCCTGCCATTGCTGCTCCACTGTTTTCCCTGCTCGGCTTCCCTTCCTATCAACTCTGGCAACTTCCTTCCTCCTTTGTGGTGATGTTCCTCAATTATAATCACAAATGAGCAACAGATCTAACTGAAAGAGGGAGGTTTGAGAGATGTGATACCGGGCACTATTGGAGGATTTATTAACAAGATATAAATAGAGAGGGAGACTGAAACAGAGAGGGAGTATGGATTAAGAGGTGTAAAAATAGAGAAAAATAGATTGTTGACAGAAGTAAATGTACTTCGCTACTCTGGCAATTTCTGTGTGCTGTGTTGCTCAGTATAACGAATGTGCAACAGAGTGATATGTTCGCATTCTCTGTCTGATGCCAGAACTTTTATCTACACTAATATGACAGACGCCAGCCATTGACAGAACCCAGCAGGTCAGTATATTTGTTTCCGTGTCGTGTGTTAATTAATTGAAATAAGGTGGGACACACGCAGCAGGAATTTATAACAGACAAACTGATAAGAATGAGAGAGGAGAGCATGGAAACCCAGAGAGGGGAAATTCTTGAGAGAATGGGAACAGAACACATCAGCTGACAATCAAACAATGTTTAAATGTTTTATAAATTTCGTACATCGTCTGCATCATATTTTGTGAACTATGTCTCAATTATTAACTCTGCATGTCTTGTGCATACCTGAACAGTCTTTTCTATCTGCACACACTGACCGAGTACATATCAAATCATTTCTCCTCTATTCCAAACTATTGTGTTTTGTTTACATCGTCACTCGCCATTCCTTTAGACAAGGATATTCTTTTTCCTTCTCTGCACTTTATTTTATTCTGACTATAAGAAGATATTGGTGTCTGGGGGATATCGCTTTACTCCTGCCCAGTCTGCATTTCCTATTCTCCTATTCCTTTCTGGTTGCTAACCAGTCACATAGATGCTGTCTCTGACTCTTTAATCCCAATAAATACAGCAATTGGAAATGTAATGCTAACTTTTAAGCTAAGGCCAAAGGAAACGGGAAAGAAAATGTGTATAAACCGTGAAAAAATGATTGCAACTTTAGAGGCAAATTATTGAATGTATTGTGTTAAAGATAAAATGTTGCCTTACCAGGGAAATGAGAGGAAAGTTCAGCATTTCCTGTCTTTCTTCAGGGCAATTGTGTCCAGAGACAGGGCTTACATTGGCACTTATAGTGGAGGAGGCTTCAGCGCAGTGACATCCTCTTGAATGGCTCTTAGGAATGTGGTTGCACCGAACGCCTCATGTGGATAACACAGTAGAGTCATCGAGCCTGTGAAAAGAAATCTTCACCTTTCCCCTTTATGTCTAATAGTGTGAGAGTAATTGGAGATGAGCACAAAGACCAATAGCAGGCAATGTCAACTTCCCACCCAGAACAGGTATTTATGTTACATTTAAAGTGTTGTAGTGAAAGGGGTTAACTGGAACTGTTTGTTCCGTGAATCAAATTAATGTCTGTCCCCATGGATACTGACTGTGTCACTGGAGGGTTTCCCGCTTCTATTAATAAGTGGTTTCTTTCAATGTGTTATCAAATAGTATCAGTGGCTGTGTCATCCTCAATACGATTGTGATCAGCAGTTCCAGAGAGGAGCGAGATCAGAATCTGTGACCAGCAGATTGGGATGTTCCAATATTGGATCAGAATGTGAGAACAATGGAGTGGAAAGTTACGACAACGCACCAGAATTTGAGAGGAATAGATTGGAATATTCCAATAATGGACAGGAGTTTATCTGATGGCCTTGACTGGCTTACATTCAATTGGATACGATTAACATTGCGAATAGAAGCTGTCCTGATAATTATTCAAGCAGGTTACTGTCTCATTCTCACTTTTGTTGGTGTTCCTGGTAAGTTTCTCTGTGTCTTTCCATTTATTAATTCTGTAAGACTTTGTGAACAGCACCTCGACTTCTATTTTCTGTATTTGACAAAGATGGAAACTATTGTATTCACTATCAGGCACAAACTCAATTCTAATGCCATGGCTTCACTTAGAAATATCTGAGGATGAAGAAAAGTATTCATAGCCACCTTTGGCCCATTTTGCCCTGTGCTGATCTGTATCATAATATTCACTTTATCACCAATAATATCCCCAGTCTTCACTTCTGCCTCAGTGCTGTTTATAAATAAATCATAATCTGCTCCTTTCCAGTTGCAGTTCTCTTCTGGACACACTTGCAGTTACTAAAATTTTGACTGGAGACTGATTCTTGTCTCTACCTGGACCTATGCCAGTTGCAAAGTGTGAAGACAGATTGATTCGAAAATGAGGTGGTCACGGCTTTGTGTCACTGGTTTCAGCATAACCCATCGATGGTCATCAAATGACAGTTTCACTGAACTGTTTAGATTCTAGAACTCTCCGAGCAGGAGTGGGTGCCATGTCCATCATCTCCTAAGTGCAGTGCTCCGATGTATTCACTTGGTGACAGAGGCCGTCTCTCTTCACCCCAACCCCACTGACCCACTGTTGAGTGAAATACATTAATTCTGTCTCCACAGAAGATGATACAGAAAACCTTCCAGAAATTCTACAGGACAGTGACTGTGAAAATGAGAAACTGTGCGAGATTAGAATTAATAAAGAGGAATTGCTCAAAACTAATTGATCTGAAGTTTGGTACTTTGCTCTGGTATGCCCCAGAGAATACATGGAGGTGGGAATAGAGCTAGTGAAAGAATTACAGGGTCAGACAGCTCTTCAGTCCAACCAGTCCATATCAAACATAATCCCAAACTATCCTAGTCCCACCTGCCTGGGCTTGACCAGGCTTGGAGGGCTGAATTTTCTTTGTTTTTTGATCTTTGTAAGTTCACTTCGAAGTTGTTCCCCTCTCAGCTTTGAACTTAGCACTTGACTTTTGGCCACCCCTCCCCCTGAGAAATGGACCTTGGTTATTCAGAATATTCATGGAATTGAAATTTTATAAAAAATCTGTCATGTCAGCCCTCAGGCTTTGACACTCCAGGGGAAAACCTTTCAAACTATTCGGCCTCTCCCTACAGTTCAAACCCTCCAGTCGAGGAACATCCTTGTAAATCTTTTTTCTGCGCCCTCTCAAAAATAACAACTTTCTTCCTTTAGCAGAGCCAATCGATATGTGCGCAGTATTCTTAAAGTGACCTCATCAATGTCTTGTACAGGAGCAACATGCCATCCCAACCCCTATACCCAATGCCCTGACTGATTAGGGCAATCATGGCAAATGTGTCCTTCCCTACCCTGTCTCACATGCTACTCCACTTTGAAGGAACTATGTGAGTGCAGCCAAGGTCTCTTTATTCAGCAACAGTCCCCAGGGCCCCAACATTAACTGTATAAGACCAGAAGTCTATAAGACATAGGAGTGGAAGTAAGGCCATTCGGCCCATCAAGTCCACTCTGCCTTTTAAATCATGGCTGATGGGCATTTCAACTCCACTTCCCTGCACGCTCCCTGTAGCCCTTGATTCCTTGTGAGATCAAGAATTTGTCGATCTCTGCCTTGAAGGCATCCAACGTCCTGGCCTCCACTGCACTCAGTGGCAATGAATTCCACAAGCCCACCACTCGCTGGCTGAAGAAATTTCATCTCATTTCAGTTTAAAATTTGTCGCCTCTAATTTTAAGGCAGTGCCCATGGGTCAAAGAACAAAGAACAAAGAAAATTACAGCACAGGAACAGGCCCTCCGGCCCTCCAAGCCTACGCCAATCAAGATCATCTGTTAGCGAGTTTTGAGAAGATTTGTAGCTCAAGTTGAGTTTCTGGATGTGACTTTGCTCGCTGACCTGGAAGGTTAGTTTTCAGACGTTTCGTCACCATTCTAGGTAACATCATCAGTGAGTCTCCGATGAAGCACTGGTGTTATGTCCCGCTTTCTATTTATCTGTTTAGGTTTCCTTGTGTTGGTGATGTCATTTCCTGTTCTTTTTCTCAGAGGATGGTAGATGGGCTCCAAATCAATGTGTTTGTTGATGGAGTTCCAGTTGGAATGCCATGCTTCGAGGAATTCTCGTGCATGTCTCTGTTTGGCTTGTCCTAGGATGGATGTGTTGTCCCAATCAAAGTGGTGTCCTTCCTCATCGGTATGTAAGAATACTAGTGATAGTGGGTCATGTCGTTTTGTGGCTAGTTGATGTTCATGTACCCTGGTGGCTAGCTTTCTGCCTGTTTGTCCATTTGATTGTCCATTTGTCCTGTTTGATTTGGACAACACATCCATCCTGGGTCAAACCAAACAGAGACACGCACGAGAATTTCTAGAAGCATGGCATTCCAACCGGAACTCCATCAACAAACACATTGATTTGGAGCCAATGTACCATCCTCTGAGGAAAAGAACGGGAAATGACATCACCAACACAGAAAATGACATCACCAACCCAAAGAAACCGAAACAGATCAAAAGAAAGTGGAACACAACACCAGCGCTTCATCGGAGGCTCACTGATGATGTTACCTAGAATAGCGATGAAACGTCTGAAAACTAACCTTCCAGCTCAGCGAGCACACTCACATCCAGAAGATCCTCTGTCTAACATGTCATCTATTTTCTAACGGTCTGGGTCCATTTTCTCCCTGCCCATCCATATGCCTGTCCAAATATATCTTAAAAGACGCTAACGTGTCTGCGTCTACCACCTCCACTGGCAACGCATTTAAAGCACCCACCACCCTCTGTGCAAAGAACTTTCCACGCATATCTCCCTAAAACTTTCCTCCTCTCACTTTGAACTCATGACCCCTAGTAATTGAGTCCCCCATTCTGGGAAAAAAGCTTTTTGCTACCCACCCTGTCTATACCCCTCATGACTTTGTAGACCTCAATCAGGTCCCGCCTCAATCTCTGTCTTTCTGATGAAAATAATCCTAATCTACTCAACCTCTCTTCATAGCTAGCACCCTTCATACCAGGCAACTTCCTGGTGAACCTCCTCTGCACCTTCTCCAAAGCATTCACATTCGTTTGGTAATATGGCAAACAGAGCTGTACACAGTACTCCAAATGTGGCCAAACCAAAGTCCTGTACAACTGCAACATGACCTGCCAACTCTTGCACTCATTACCCCGTCCAATGAAGGAAAGCATGCCATATGCCTTCTTGTCCACCCTATTGACCTGTGTTGCCACTTTCAGGGAACAATGGACTGAAACACCCAGATCTCTCTGTTCATCAATTTTCCCTCGGACTTTTCCATTTACTGTATAGTTCGCACTTGAATTTGATCTTTCAAAATGCATCACCTTGCATTTACCCAGATTGAACTCCATCTGCCATTTATCTGCCCAACTCTCCAGTCTATCTATATTCTGCTGTAATCTCTGACAGTCCCCTTCACTATCTGCTACTCCACCAATCTTAGTGTCATCTGCAAACTTGCTGATCAGACCACCTACACCTTCCTCCAAGTCATTTAAATATATCACAAACAGCAGTGGTCCCAGCACAGATCCCTGTGGAACACTACTGGTCACAGGTCTCCAGTTTGAGAAACGCCCTTCCACTACAACTCTCTGTCTCCCGTTGCCTAGCCAGTTTTTTATCCATCTAGCTAGCACACCCTGGACCCCATGTGACTTCACGTTCTCCATCAGCCTGCCATGGGGAACCTTATCAAACGCCTTACTGAAGTCCATGTATATGACATCTACAGCCTTTCCCTCAGCAATCAACTTTGCCACGTCCTCAAAGAATACTATTAAGTTGGTAAGACATGATGTTCCCTGCACAAAACCATGTTGCCTGTCACTGATATGCCCATTTTCTTCCAAATGGGAATAGATCCTATCCCTCAGTATCTTCTCCAGCAGCTTCCCTTCCACTGATGTCAGGCTCACCAGTCAATAATTTCCTGGATTATCCTTGCTGCCCTTCTTAAACAAGTGGACAACATTACCACATCTCCAGCCCTCGGGACCTCACCTGTGTCTAAAGATGCTGCAAAGATATTTGTTAAGGCCCGGGCTATTTCCTCTCTCGCTTTCCTCAGCAACCTGGGATAGATACCATCCAGACCAGGGGACTTCTCCAGCTTAATGAATTTTAGGATACCCAACACTTCCTCCTTCCTGATGTCAACTTGACCTAGAGTAATCAAATATCTATCCCTAACCTCAACATCTGTCATGTCCCTCTCCTTGGTGAATACCGAGGCAAAATACTCGTTAAGAATGTCACCCATTTTCTCTGAATCAGCACATAACTTTCCTTCTTTGTCCTTAAGCTGGCTAATCCTCTCTCTAGTTACCCTCTTGCTCTTTTCATATGAATAAAAGGCTTTGGGATTTTCCTTAACCATGTTTGCCAGCAATATCTCATGACCTTTCTTAGCCCACTTAATCCTTCGTTTCAGATTCGCTCTGCATTCCCGATATTCTTGCAAAGCGTCGCCAGTCTTCAGTTGCCTAGACCTCATGTATGCTTCCTTTTTTACTCTTGGCTAGTCTCACAATTTCAATTGTCATCCATGGTTCCTTCATCTTGCCATTTCTATTCGTCATTTTCACAGGAACATGTCTCTCCTGCACGTTAATCAACCTCTCCTTAAAAGCCTCCCACACACCAAATGTGGATTTACCTTCAAACAGTTTCTCCCAATCTACATTCCTCACATCCTCCGGAAACTTGGTATAGTCAGCCTTCTCCCAGTTTAGTACTCTTCCTTTCGGACCACTCCCATCCTTGTCCATGCGTATTGTAAAACTTACGGAATTGTGGTCGCTATTTCCAAAGTAGTCCCCTACTGTAATATCAACCACCTGGCCAGGTTCATTCCCCAGCACCAGGTCCAGTATGGCACCTTCCCGAGTTGGACTACATACATACTGCTCTAGAAAAACCCCCTGGACACACCTTACAAATTCTGCTCCATCTTGACCCCTAACACTGAGTGAATCCCAGTCAATGTTGGGAAAATTAAAATCTCCCATCACCACCAGCCTGTTTCTCCTCCAACTTTCCATTATCTGTTTACATATTTGTACCTCTATCTCACGCTCGCTGTTGGGAGGCCTGTAATACAGCCCCAACATTGTTACTGCATCCTTCCTATTTCTGAGTTCTACCCATATTGCTTCATTGCTTGAGTCCTCCATGGGGCCCTCCTTCAGTACGGCTGTGTTATCGTCTTTGACATGACAAGTACTGCAACTCGTCCACCCCTTTTACCTCCCTCTCTAACCCCACTGAAGCATCGATATCCTGGGACAACTAGTTGCCAATCATACTCTTCCCTCAACCAAGCCTCAGTAATAGCAATAACATCATACTCCCAGGTACTGATCCAAGCCCAAAGCTCATCTGCCTTATCAACTACACCTTTCGCATTAAAACAAATGCACCTCAGACCACCTGTCACTTTGTGTTCATCATCTGCTCCCCGACTACTGTTCCCTTTAGTCACACTGACTCCATTAACTAGTTCCTTACAGGCTTTCGTTCCTACCTCTTTTCTGTCCAATATTTGGTTCCCATCCCCCTGCCACTTTAGTTTAAACCCTCCCCCACAGCATTAGCAAAAGTATCCCCAAAGACATTGGTTCCAGTCTGGCTCAGCTGTAGACCATCCAATTTGTAATAGTTCAACGTTTTCCGGAACCGGTTCCAAAGTCCCAAAAATCTGAACCCCTCCCTCCTACACCATCTCTCAAGCCACGCATCCATCCTAGCTGTTCTTTCGTTTCTGCACTGACTAGCACGTGGCACGGGTAGCAATCCTGAGATTACTACCTTTGAGGTCCTACTTTTTAACTTGGCTCTTAACTCCCTAAATTCTGCTTGGATGACCTCATCCCATTTTCTGCCTATATCGTTGGTGCCTATATGCAACACGACAACTGGCTGTTCACCCTCCCCCTTCAGAATGTTCTGCAGCCGACCGGAGACATCCCTGACCCGTGCACCTGGGAGGCAACATACCATTCGGGAGTCCCGTTTTCCACCGGAGAACCGCCTATCTATTTCCATTACAATTGAATCCCCAATGACTATCGCCCTTCCACTCTTTTTCCTGCCCAAGGACATGAAGACGGCCCCCGCTCGAGGTAAGCTTTTTAAAGTGGGAATAAAAAACATTACATTCCCGACAGCCTCCTGGCGCTCTCTCTGTCTGGCCCTCGCTCTCCTCCCGCCTAACAGAAACAACTTAGTCTCCCCTAGTCTCCTGCCTAACAGAAACAACTTCCTAGCGTGCACCCCTTCTAAGCCATCCATTATTTTGTAAGTTTCTATTGGGTCTCCCCTCAACCTTCTAAACTCTGATGAGTACAATCCCAGGATCCTTAGCTGTTCATCATACGTTAAACGTACCATTCCAGGGATCATCCGTGTGAATCTCCGCTGGAGATGCTCCAGAGCTAGTATGTCATTCCTGAGTTGTGGGGCCCAAAGTCCTGCCCTGCTTTACTCTACCAAACGCAAAACCTCTCATTTATCTAAATTAAACTCCATCAGCCACACCTTGGCCCATTGGCCCATCTGATCAATGTTCCATTGCACACTGAGATAAACTTCACCACTGTCCACGGCACCACTTTTTAATGTCACCTGTAAACTTACTAACCATGTCTCTGATATTCACATCCAAATCCTTTATATTAATGATGGAAAGCAGTGAACTCAGCACTGATACTTGCGGTACACCGCAGGTCAATGGTCTCCAGTCTGTAAAACAATCCTCCACCTTCAAGCCAATTTTGAATTCAATTGACTAGCTCCCCCTGGATCCCATGTGATTACCCATTGCTAATCTGTCTACCGTTTGGAACGTTATGGAGCACCTTCCTGATGCCGATTTGGAAAATGTCTGCCACACTGCCTTCATCAACCTTCTTTATCACCTCTTCAAAATAATCAAGTTAGGGAGATGTGATTTACACTGCACAAAGCAATGTTTACTATCCCTATTCACTTCTACCCTTTCCAAATGCATGTAATTCCTATCCCTCAGAATCGCCTCCAACAACTTACCCAGCTCTCATGTCAAGCTCAATGGTCTCTGGCGTACTGGCTTGCCGGCACAGTGTTTCCTTTTCCAGTCCCACCTCTCCCCTGATCACTACAAATTTTAAACGTAGCCAGGTTGGAGATGTGGCTGATAATATAGGTCTCAGACTGGGTCAGGGTCAGTGTAAGGAAAGAGTCAGACAGTTTTCTTTAATCTGCTAAAATGACATATTTATGACCAAACCAATTTTACTCAAACTATGATGCAAAGAAGAAAGACACACATACACACACACACACACACACACACACACACACACACATGCACACACACACACACACGCACACACGCACACACACACACACACACACACACACACGTATATTTGATGACAAACTGAAATATTAATTTAAAAGAACTTTGTCCACGTAACAGTTGAACTCATGATAAAAGGAAAAATGTGAGAGATTGTCCCAAATTATTCTGCTTCCAAATTTATTCTGCTCGCACAAGTTGTTGGCAATGGGATTATTTCCTCGAACTGTTAGATTTGGCTGAATTCCCTTTGCTACAGGCAGTGGGAGATTCCACTTAATCCTCATCATGAATCCTCCATGAGTGGTAATGATGATTGGTGCATTTTCAGCTCTCATACATTGATGCGATGAGGAACAAGGAAATAGAGAGGAAGCGATAGGCTGTTGCTTTTCAGGTAGGTTGCGTTTCTTTTCTCCTCTCTGAGTTGAATCGCGCAATCATGCTATGCAACCCCCAACATGAACATGTGAGGTCCTCTTGAACATTGTCGGAGCTATTAGTTTCCATCACATTCCCTGCTCCATGTTGGTGCATCATTGCTGCTGTCATACACAGCGTCATTTCCTGAGCAACAAAAGGGCCGACTTGATTTAAAGACATGTTTATATGTGCCTGTATAATTTAAAAATAACAAGTCTAGATGTCTTCACAACATCTATATTAAAATGAATGTGTCTTATTCCGAACGAAATACAGAAATTAGTGGAAAAGGTCAGCAGCCTGGCAGCATCTATGAAGAGAAATTAGAATTAATGCTTCAGGTCAAGTGTACCTTCTTTAGAATCTGTTTTATTTTTTAAATTATTTCCCCAGTTGTATTCTCCCAATCAAGACAAATTATCCGTCAGGTATTCACCATTTACACTCTCCTCAAGTTCCTGTATAGTCAAGAATATTTCTGGTTCTCAGAATTAAACTATTAATCCTCCATAATATAATGCCTTCATCACAGGACAGTGTGTAGAGAACCATCTTTGAAAAGTTTCAAAGGCCATTGTGATTTTTTTTTTAGTTTCAGGCATCATGACTGCAGACAGAGCATGAGATGGATTCTCAGCAATGCTCTGTACAGAAGCAGAGAAACATGCCTCACATCATACCCAGCACCCTTTTCAAGAAACAGCACTATTCCATTTACTTTGCAAATCGCTTGCGACATCTTCAAACTAACTTTATATGATTTCTGTCCCAGGACACACAAATCACTCAGTAGCACCAATCTCTGTTGTTACTTCTCCAGTCGTATAATTTACTGCTGTTTTATCCTTTCCCCAAAACACAAATGTCCCACAACCCACACTCTACTGTTTTATTTGCATTGCTGGAAGTTTGCTCCCAAACACCCCCTGTCTACACACCAGTGTAGATCACCTCCCTCCACTTGTCATCTTATTGGGTGACTATAATGCTGTACTAGCACATTGAGCTCCAATCCTATCAGCCCTTCATCAACATCATTAATCTGGATTGTAAACTGTTGATGAACTCACAACATTTCTTGAGGAATTCCATTAATCGCTGCTTTCCAACCTGAAACTAAATAATTATCTATATTCTGCATTTCTTGTTAGTGAACCAGGACTCGCTGTGTAGCAGCTGGGAAAGGTTGCAGGGCCTCTCCTGTGGTGTGTAGCTGGTTGTCGAGAAGTATCTGAGCTCAGCATTACACCATTAGGGCCATTTGTTGTCAGATCATCAGGCCGAGGTTGTACTGTCAATGATTTTGATCCTTGAGTGTTTAAAAAACAAGCACAGGATATAGACTGACATTTGAGTAGAATGCTGTAAGGTCAGAAATGCTGTCTTTTAGATGCAGCAATACATCTAGTCTGCCCTCTCAATCAGGTGTTCAATTTTCTCCAGAAATATATCGAGGAGAAGGGGAGGTTTCCTATCAGTCTGGTTAACATCTGTCCCTTTAAGAACATCACAAATATAGTTAAGCTTCTGGTTAATTTCATTTTTGGCTGTGGGTGCTGTGTGAAAACGTTGCCACAATTGGTATACAATAAAATAAAAAGTCTTTGATGAGTGACCTTACAGACGTTTGCAAAGTCATAAGGGACACAGGAGTGTAAACAGCCAAGGTCATTTCCCTGGGGTGGGGGAGTCCAAAACGAGAGAGCACAGCTTTAAGGAGAGAGGGGAAAGGTTTAAAAGGGACTTAAGGGGCAACATTTTCATGCAGAGGGTGATGTGTTTATGGAATGAGCTGCCAGAGGAAGTGGTGGAGGCTGGTACAATTACAACATTTAAATGGCATCAGGATGGGTATATGTTTCTGAATGGTTTAGAGAGGAATGGACCAAATGCTGGCAAATGGGCCCAGATTTATTTCGGATATCTGGATGGCGTGGATGAGTTGGAGCGAAAGCTCTGTTTCCATGCTGTATATCTCTGTGTCTCTATGATAGCAACCATGACTGTTTGAATGGGGACATCCTTTTCCTCTGTAACAGCTTTGAAGGGAGGAGTGAGACAACAACAAACAGGATACGAGCTGCAGTTGGCCAATTGGACCCTCGAGCCTGCTGCTTAATTTAGAAAGATCATGGCTGATCTGTTTGTGGCTGAACACACTTTTCCTGTTTATTCCCAATAATGGACTCTCTTGTCCGTTCAAGGTCAGTTGAGCTCCGCCTTGAATATCTTCACTAACCCAGTGTTCACTGTTCCCTGGGGATGAGAACACCACAGACAGCACAATGTTAAAGAGAAAGATATATTCGTACCTCAGTCTTAATTGGGAGGCTCCTTAAAGTGCGTCAGCCACACAGCAAATTACCTCCTCTAAATATTCCCAATACCTTCAGACCAGACAGTTTAAGAAATTGGAGCAGAATTTGCCATCTGGCCCATTGAGTCTGCTCTGCTGTTCAATTATGCTTGACATATTTCTCAAAACAATTCCCTTGCCTTCTCACCATAACCCTTGAACTGCTTATTCATCAGAATGTATCTATCTCCACGGCTGTGTGCATGTGTGCAAGTGCATGCGCGTGTGCGTGTGCGTGTCCATGTGTGTGTGTGTGTGTGTGTGTGTGTGTGTGTGTGTGTGTGTGTGTGTGTTCCTGCTTTATGACAGGAGACAGGGTGGTCATGGAGGATTGTCCTTCAGACGGGAAGCCTGTGGTTTGTGGTGATCCACAGGGGTCAGTGCTAGATTTACTTTTGGTTGTCATTTAAATGAATGATTCAGATGAAAATTATAGAAGGCAAGGTTAGCAAGTTTACGGATGACACTGAGATTATATGAACCATGGACAGACAAGGTTATCCAAGATTACAAAGAGATCCTGAGCAAAGGAATGAATCATAAAGATGTACAGTATGGGAACAAATCCCTTGGTCCACATGTCCATGCTGCCCAGGTAGCCGAAATTAATCTCATCCCATTTGCCAGCGTTTGGCCTACATTCCTCTGGACCCTTCCAATACATATACCCATCCTTTGAAATGGTGTTTTCACAAGCCTCCAGCACTTTATCTGGAAGTTCATTCGTATGGTTTTTAAATCTTTCCCGTTGTTCCATAAACCTGTGCCTTCTAATGTTTGACTCCCCATACTCTAGAAAAAGACCCTGACTATTCACCCTATCCATGCCCTTCATGTTTTTATAAACATATATCAGATGCACATTTTACTCCAATCAACACGAATGGCTGTGCTTTCTGTTATCCCGGGCCTGAATTCTGAAATTCAACACTGGTCCTTCTCAATCAAGCCACAATTCTGGAAAAAATTTCACCAACTTGTTTAGACATTTTATGAAACACTGCTGGGGGATTTGAATTGAGGCCTCTGGTCCAAAGGTGAAGGCCACCACACTGCAATGGCCCCTGAATCTACAATATGACTGTCCCGTATATTTGCTCATCAACCTGTTCTGAGAGGCTGTGACACACCTCTGTGGCTGGCAGGAGTTGTATCCAGAACTTCTGATCCAGAGCCAGTGACATTATCATAGATTCAGAGATTGGAATTGAATCAGACCTCTGGCACAGGCATTGGTGCTACCCATTACACAAGACCAAAGTCATGCCCAGATTTTGAGTCACATTTTACGTGCCAAATTTCAGCTGAATTTGAATTTATCAAATTCTGGTTAAATTTACTGAATTACACAGGGAAGATTTTTCAGTGTTGAACAAATGCAAGGTACTTGCCTCAACGAGAGGATGTTGAGGGAATGTGCTGCGTCATTTAGATAAACTATTAGCATCTTTAATTGCTTGGCTATGATTTCCAGCTTAAATGGTTATTATCTGAAATCCTCCCTCTACTGACCCCTTCTCCCACCGCCAGCACACCCCCTCCTTCTGGACACCATTCCCAGGCCTCCTACCCTCCCTCGAATTCTTCATCTCCAACTGCCATTGAGACATCAATTGCCTCAACCTCTCCACCCCTCTCACCCATTCCAACCTCAGCCCTGCAGAACATACAGCCCTCCGCTCCCTTGTCTCCAACCCTCACCTCACTATAAAACCCACGGACAAGGGAAGCACATTTGTAGAATGGCACACAGACCTCGACATTGCTGAGACCAGATGCCAGCTCTCTGACACCTCCATCTACTGACTCCTTGATCATGACCCCACCCCTGACCACCAATACATCATCTCCCAGACCATCCTCAACCTCATCACCTCAGGTGACCTCCCACTCACAGCCTCCAACCTCATTGTTCCCTAATCCTGCACCGCCCGCTTCTATCTCCTTCCCAAAATCCACAAACCTGTCGGCCCTGGTCAACCCATTGTCTCTGCCTGCTCCTGCCCCACCGAAATTATCTCCAACTATCAGGACTCCATTTTCCCCGCCTTGGTCCAGCTAATCCCCACCAATGTCCATGATACCACCCACGCCCTCCAACTCCTCCAGAACTTCCAATTTCCTGGTCCCCAACACCTCATCGTCACCATGGACCTCCAATCCCTGTATACTTGTAATCCCCAAACAGATGACCTAACGGACCTCTGCTTCTTCCTGTCCCCCAGGCCCGACCAGTCCCCCTTCACTGACACCCTTGTCCGCTTAGCTGAACTCGTCTTCACCATTAATAACTTCTCCTTCAAGTCCTTCCACTTCCTACAGACAAAAGGGTTGGCCGTAGGACCGGCATGGGCCCAAGTTATGCCTGCCTCTTTGTATGTTACATAGAACAATCCCTTTTCCAAAGCTACGCTGGCCTTAAACCCCACCTCTTCCTCCGTTATATTGATAACTGTATCGGTCCCACCTCATGCTCCCACCAGGAGCTCAAACAGTTCATCCACTTCACCAACATCTTCCATCCCAACTTTGAGTTTCCCTGGACCATGTGTGATACATCTCTCTCCTTCCTGGGCCTCTGTGTTTCCATCTCTGGAAACCACCTGGAAAACAATATCCATTTCAAGCCTACCAACTCCCACAGCTACCTTGAATACACGTCTTCCCACCCACCTTCCTGCAAAAATATTATTCTCTATTCCCAATTCCTTCGCCTCCTCTGCATCTGTTCCTCAGATGAGGATTTCCACTTGCAGTCATCCCAGATGTCTTCATTTTTCAAGGGTTGCAACTCCCCCTCCACAGTGGTTGAAAATACCCTCGAACGCATCTCTCATGTTTTCTGCAACTCATCCCTCACACCCCCTCCCCTCGATAAAACCAAAAGAGAATCCTCTCATCCTGAGGCACCCCATGCGCCCCGACCACCCCCACCAACCTCCGGATCCAACACATCATCTTACAGCACCTGTGCCGTCTGCAATCTGATCCCACCACCAAAGACATTTCCCCCTCGCCACTCTTCCCTGCTTTCTGGAGGGACCACTTTCTCCATGAATCTCTTGTCCGCTCTACACTCCCCTCCAGCTCCACGTCACCCGGATCTTTTCCCTGCAACTGCGAGAAGTGCAGAACCTGCCCCTACCCCACCACCCCATACCCTCCAAGCCAGGCCGCAGGAAAACCTTCCACATCAAACAGATGTTCACCTGCACATCTGCTGATGTATATTGTATCCCCTGTTCCTGATGTGGCCTCCTCTTCATTGGGGAAAACAAGCAGAGCCTTTGAGACCGCTTTGTGGAACATCTACGCTCCACACCCTGGATATCATGTCCATCCTGGGCCTCATCCAATGTCATAATGATACCACCCAAAGGCTGCAGGAACAGGACCTCATATTTTGCTTTTGAACCCTGCAGCCTCATGGTATCAATGTGGACTTCACAAGCTTCAAAATCTCCCGACCCCCAAATGCATCCCAAAACCAGCCCAGCTCATCCCTGACTCAGTGACCTGTCCATCCTTTCTCCCACTGATCCACTCCTCCCACCTCAACCCCCGCCCCTACCTCCTACCAACCAGTCTCATCCCTGTCTCCTTGACCTGTCCGGCTTCCCTTGACTGACCAACCTCCACCCTAACTCCCCGCCTACGCTCACCTTTACTGGCTCCATCCCAGCTTCCTTGACCTGTCTGTCTCCTCTCCACCTATCTGTTCGTTTATCCATCTTCCATCCGCCTCTCCCTCTCCCTCTCTATTTATTCCAGAATCCCCTTCTCCTCCCCCATTTCTGAAGAAGTGTCCAGACCCGAAATGTCAGCTTTCCTGCTCCTCTGATGCTGCTTGGCCTGCTGTGTTCCTCCAGCTCGATACTTTGTTATCTCAGATTCTCCAGCAGCAGCAGTTCCTACTATATCTGGAGACTGCAATGTTCGGGAAAGAAATTCTGCAGACATGTTCTGCACTATGAAGAATCTCGATTAGACATTACTGAACACCAGACATGACAAAAGAGTGTAATTTCCAACCCCAAAAGATCATATTGCAGATCACTATTTCCCACCTCTAAGGTGTGAATGCTCTCATCTTAAAAGCATTAAACGTTACACAGCAACAAATTATATTCTAGGATCAAAAACAAAGTTGCTGGAAAAGCTCAGCAGATCTGGCGGCATCTTTGAAGGAAAAAAAGACGGTCAATGTTTGGGGTTCAGTGACCCTTCCTCAGAATTGTTGGTGGCTGAGAAAATGTCAGTTTATATGCTGAAAATAGGGAGGTGGGTGGGGTAGAGAGTAACCGAGATGCTAGGGCCCAAAGAGAGAGAAAGAAGTTGGACAGACAAAGGAGTTAATAACGATCAGGCTGGGAGGGTGAGTAGTTGCTAATAGGGACTGTTAGTGACTAACAACAGGGAGTGTGTAATGGCAGGCTGTGTGGTAACAAGGCCTGGTGTGTGCAGTGGGGTGTGGGACATGGGAGAGCTTAGCCCCTAAAATTATTGAACTCAATACTGAGTCCGGAGTGCTGCAGGGTCCCCAAGTGGAAAATGAGGTGTAGTTCCTCCAGCTTGCTTTGGGCACCACTGTAACACTGCAGCGAGACAGAGATGTTGGCCAGGGAGCAGGGTGGTGCATTAAAGTGGCAGGCAACAGGCAGTTCAGAGACTTTTTTTTACAAGTCGCGCATAGATGTTCTCCCTCGCATTCACCAAGTCTTCACTTCATTTCCCAATGTAGAGGAGACCACATTGTGAGCAGCGAATGCAGTCGACTAGATTCTGGGAAGTGCGGGTGAAGTGTTGCTTCACCTGGAAGGTATGTTTGGGCCCTTGGATACTGGGGAGGGAGGGGGTAAATGGGCAGGTGTAGCACCTTCACCGGTTACAGGGGAAGGGCCGTAGGGCTGTGGGGAATTGTTGGGGGTGAAGGAAGTGTGTAACAGGGTGTCCCGGAGAGAACAGTCCCTGCGGAAGGCAGGCCTGTAATGCTGCTTGGCCTGCTGTGTTCATCCAGCTTCACACTTTGTTATCAAGGGAGAGGTGGTCTGGTGGTGGCATCTCACTGAAAGTGGCAGAAGTGGCGTCTGATGATCTTCTGGATGTGGATGCTGTTGGGATGGTTGGTGAGGCTAAGGGGAACCCTATCACTGTTGCGGGAGGAAGGAGAAGGAGTGAGGGGAGAAGTGTGTGAGATGGATCAGACCTGGTTGAGGGCCCTGTCAACAAAGGAGCTGGGGAATCCTCAGTTGAGGAGGAAGGTGGACTTGTCGGAGGCTCTCTTGTTGAAGTTAGCCTCATCTGAACATATGTGCTGGAAACGGAGGAACTGAGAGAATGAGATGGAGGGAGTCTTTGCGAAAATAAAGACCGGAGTTTGTAGGCCTTCTGGAGCTGGGAGGGTCTTTCAAAACATGTCAGGGTTGTGTGGGGGTGCAGTGGGAATATCACTCACTGGGCTGTGGTGTGGCAGATTGTGTTTAATTTGCATAAATGCAAGACATTTACAGGATTTTACAGGAAGGAGGGTGTGAGGACATATAGCCCAGGTAGCTGTGGGAGACAGTGGATTTGTAATGAATATTAGTGGCCAGTCTATCCCAGAAATGGAAACAGAAATGTTGAAGAAGGGAAGGTCAGAGATAGACCAGGTGAAAGTTTGGGCAGGGTGGAAGTTGGAAGCAAAATATGTGAAGCTTTCCAATTCCAGACGAGAGAGAGAAGCAGTACTGATAATATCTCAGATTCTCCAGTATCTGCAGTTCCTACTATCTCCGATGATATCATTGATACAGTGGAGAAAGAGCTGTGGGTGGAGGAGGGTAGCAGAATAGGACTGGGAAAAGGAATGTTCCACGTACCCAATGAAGAGACAGGCATAACTAGGGCCCATCTGGGTGCCCATGGCAAACTCTCTACCCTGAAGAAAATGAATCTCCCCATCACAGGCTGGTCTGCAATCCACACTCCCACCACCACCACCCCACGCCTCCTGCTGCCCGCACAAGGCAAACCAAGCTCAGGGTCTTTGCGAAAATAAAGGCAGGAGTTTGAAGGCCTTCTGGAGATGGGAGGGTCTTTCAAAACATGTCAGGGTTGTGTGGGGGGTGGGAATATCTCTCACTGGGCTGTGGTGTGGCAGATTGTGTTTAATTTGCATAAATGCAAGACATTGCTTTTGGTAAAACAAACAAGGGCAGGGTTTATACAATTTAAATTAGGGCCTTTGGTAGTGTTGCAGAACAGAGACTCGGCTATCAGGTATAACTCTTCGAATTCTGTGTCACATACAGACAGGCTGGTTAAGAAGGTATTTCGTTCGTTACCTTCTTTGCTCAGGCCTTTGAGTTTGGGAGTTGGGATGTCATTTTCACATTGTACAGGATGTAGGTGAGGCATCTTCTGATGTACTGTGTCCAGTTCTGGTCGCACTGTTATAGTAAGGATAATATTAATCTGGAGAGGGAACAGCAGAGATTTACCAGGATGTCGGTGGGAATGGATGGTTTGAGATATAAGGATTAGATTAGATTCCCTACGGTGTGGAAACAGGCCCTTTGGCACAACAAGTCCACACCACCCCTTGAAGCATCACACCCAGACCCATCCCCCTATAACCCACACACTCCTGAACACTACGGGCAATTTAGCATGTCCAATCCAACTAGCCTGCACATCTTTGGACTGTGGGAGGAAACCGAAGCACCCGGAGGAAACCCACGCAGACACGGGGAGAGAGTGCAAACTCCACACAGACAGTTGCCCGAGGCTGGAATTGAACCCAGGTCCCTGGTGCTGTGAGGCTGCAGTGCTAACCACTGAGCCACTGTGCTGCCTGTGCCAGGACAAGGGGTGCCATGGGTGTCACTGCCAGAGAGAGATGGTCTGGAATCGGTTTAAATATGAACAAATGGGATGGGTTGGATATATAGATAGAGAGGGGCAGATAGAGACACAGTGCCATGGAAGGATGTGTTCGCAAGTTTCAGAATGCTGACATGTAGACATACTCCCTTACACCGAAAACACTGCATGGGTCCAACACTGTCGCCTGATTCAATCCGGATACATCACCACTTCAGAGTGTTTTCAGAGGCTGGATAGGCTGGGACTTTACGGACTTATGCACAGGGAGGATGAGGGGTGAAATGATTGAGGCTTCTAAATCATGAGGTGCACAAATAAGTTGAATGTCGGTTACCTTTTCTTGGGGATGGAGGATTTCAAGGCTGTGGGGATGTTTCAAATTTTGAGGATCAAACATTTTAAAAGAGACATGAGGGGCAATTATTTTACAGAGAGTGGTTCACGTATGGGATAAAATTCCACAGGAAATGGTGGAAGTGAGTGCAGTTACAGCGTTTGAAAGACATTTAGATAAGTACATGAGGAAGAAATCAGTTTGGATGGTGTCGTGCGCTGCTGCCCTCCCAGTCCCTCTCTGAACAAATCCCTGATGGTGCCCATCCCCTGCTGCTGCCTGTGCAGTGGCGTGTGGAGGCCAGCAGAGGGAGGCATTGCATCACATCAAACAGCACAGAGACTGTCAGAGATAATAAAATGTGAGGCTGGATGAACACAGCAGGACAAGCAGCATCTCAGGAGCATAAAAGCTGACGTTTCGGGCCTAGACCCTTGATCAGAGAGGGGGATGGGGTGAGGGTTCTGAAATAAATAGGGAGGGAGGGGGATGCGGACCGAAGATGGAGAGAAAAGAAGATAGGTGGAGAGGAGAGTTTTGGTGGGGAGGCATGGAGGGATTAGGTCAGTCCAGGGAAGATGGACAGGTCAAGGGGGTGGGATGAGGTTAGTAGGTAGGAGATGGAGGTGCGGCTTGGGGTGGGAGGAAGGGATGGGTGAGAGGAAGAACAGGTTAGGGAGGCAGAGACAGGTTGGACTGGTTTTGGGATGCAGTGGGTGGAGGGGAAGAGCTGGGCTGGTTGTGTGGTGCAGTGGCGGGAGGGGACGAACTGGGCTGGTTTTGGGATGCGGTGGGGAAAGGGGAGATTTTGAAGCTGGTGAAGTCCACATTGATACCATTGAGCTGCAGGGTTCCCAAGCAGAATATGAGTTGCTGTTCCTGCAACCTTCGGGTGGCATCATTGTGGCACTGCAGGAGGCCCATGATGGACATGTCATCTAAAGATTGGGAGGGGGAGTGGAAACGGTTCATGACTGGGAGGTGCAGTTGTTTATTGTGAACTGAGCGGACGTGTTCTGCAAAGCGGTCCCCATGCCCCCGCTTCGTTTCCCCAATGTAGAGGAAGCCGCACCGGGTACAGTGGATGCAGTATACCCCATTGGCAGATGTGCAGGTGAAGCTCTGCTTAATATGGAAAGTCATCTTGGGGACTGGGATATGGGTGAGGGAGGAGTTGTGGGGGCAAGCGTAGCATTTCCTGCAGTTGCAGGGGAAGGTGCTGGGTGTGTTGGGGTTGGAGGGGAGTGCGGAGCGAACAAGGGAGTCACAGAGAGAGTGGTCTCTCCAGAAAGCAGACAAGGGTCGGGATGGAAAAATGTCTTGGGTGGTGGGGTCGGATTGCAGATGGCGGAAGTGTCGGAGGATGATGCGTTGTATCCGGAGGTTGGCGGGGTGGTGTGTGAGAACGAGGGGGATCCTTGTTGGGCAGTTGTGGCGGGGGCGGGGTGTGAGGGATGTGTCCCGGGAAATGCAGGAGATGCGGTCAAGGGCGTTCTCAACCACTGTGGAGGGAAAGTTGCAGTCCTTGAAGAACTTGGACATCTGGGATGTGCGGGAGTGGAAAGCCTCATCGTGGGAGCAGATGCGGCGGTGGCGAAGGAATTGGGAATGGGGGATGGAATTTTTGCAGGAGGGTGAGTCGGAAGAGATGTATTCTAGGTAGCTGTGGGAGTCGGTGGGCTTGAAATGGACATCAGTTACAAGCTGAGATGGAGACTGAGAGGCCCAGGAAGGTGAGGGATGTGATGGAGATGGCCCAGGTGAACTAAAGGTTGGGGTGGAAGGTGTAGGTGAAATGGATGAACTGTTCGAGCTCCTCTGGGGAGCAAGAGGTGGCGCCGATACAGTCATCAATGTAACGCCGGAGGAAGAGGTGGGGTTTGGGGCCTGTGTAGGTGCGGAAGAGGGGCTGTTCCACGTAACCTACAAAGAGGCAGGCATAGCTGGGGCCCATGCGGGTGCCCATGGCCACCCACTTTGTCTGTCGGAAGTGGGAGGAATGGAAAGAGAAGTTGTTGAGGGTGAGGACGAGTTCAGCGAGGCCGATGAGGGTGTCGGTGGAGGGGGACTGGTCGGGCCTGCAGGACAGGAAGAAGCGGAGGGCCTTGAGTCCATCTGCATGCAGAATACAGGTGTAGACGGAGTGGACATCCATGGTGAAAATGAAGTGTTTGGTGCCAGGGAATTGGAAGTTCTGAAGGAGGTAGAGGGCATGGGTAGTGTCACGGACGCAGGTAGGGAGTTCCTGGACCAAAGGGGAGAAAATGGATTCCAGATAGGTGGCGATGAGTTTGGTGGGGCAGGAACAGGCTGAGACAATGTGTCGACCAGGGCAGGCAAGTTTGTGGATTGTTTGGACATAGAGCAGTTTTTCCACCGCCTTCGCCTCCACGCTTACTTCTTCAACCGGGAACCTAACCCTCCCTCCACTGATCCCTTCACCCGCTTCCAACACAAGTCCTCCTCCTGAACACCACCCCTAGGCCTCCTGCACTCCCTTGACCTCTTCGTCTCCAACTGCCATCGAGACATGAACCGCCTCAACCTCTCCACCCCTCTCACACACTCCAACCTCTCCCCTACAGAACGGGCAGCCCTCCGCTCCCTCTGCTCCAACCCCAACCTCGCCATCAAACCCGCAGACAAGGGTGGCGCAGTGGTAGTATGGCGCACTGACCTCTACGTCGCCAAGGCCGAACGCCAACTCTCCAACACCTCCTAAAACCGCCCCCTTCATCATGACCCCACCAACGAGCAACAAACCATCATCTCCAACACCATTCATGACCTCATCACCTCAGGGGACCTCCCACCCACAGCCTCCAACCTTATTATTCCCCAACCCCGCATGGGCCATTTCTATCTCCTTCCCAAAGTCCACAAACCTGCTTGTAACTGATGTCCATTTCAAGCCCATCGACTCCCACAGCTACCTAGAATACACCTCCTCCCACCCACCCTCCTGCAAAAATTCCATCCCCTTTTCCCAATTCCTCCACCTCCGCTGCATCTGCTCCCACGATGAGGCATTCCACTCCCACACATCCCAAATGTCCCAGTTCTTCAAGGACCACAACTTTCCCCCCACAGTGTTCGAGAACGCCCTTGACCGTGTCTCCTGCACTTCCCACAACACATCCCTCACAACCTGTCCCCGCCACAACCGCCCAACGAGGATCCCCCTCGTTCTCACACACCACCCCACCAACCGCCGGATACAACGCATCATCCTCCGACACTTCCGCCATCTACAATCCGACCCCACCAGCCAAGGCATTTTTCCATCCCCACCCTTGTCTGCTTTCCGGAGAGACCACTCTCTCCGTGACTCCCTTGTTCGCTCCACACTGCCCTCCAACCCGACCACACCCAGCACCTTCCCCTGCAACAGCAGGAAATGCTACACTTTGCCCCCAGACCTCCTCCCTCACCCCTATCCCAGGCCCCAAGATGACGTTCGATATAACCTCCCCACCGATAGTCTCCTCTCCACCTATCTTCTTTTCTCTACATCTTCGGTCCGCCTCCCCCTCTCTCCCTATTTATTCCAGAACCCTCTCCCCATCCCCGTCTCTGATGAAGGGTCTAGGCCCGAAACGTCAGCTTTTGTGCTCCTGAGATGCTGCTTGGCCTGCTGTGTTCATGCAGCTTCATACTTTATTATCTTGGATTCTCCAGCATCTGCAGTTCCCATTATCTCAGAGACTGTCAGACCTGCCCCACACAGAGACACACAGATACATACACAAATACACCGATACTTACACAAATAAGGGGAACCTATCAGAATTTCCCTGGTTCTGTGTTTTGCTAATAACTGCATTCATTCCATTTGGTGTGTGTTGGGATTACTGTTATTCCGTGGACAGCATTTCATTATTTGAGTCACTCCATGAGAGTACATCAGTTATTGCTCTCTCCAGTGAGTGTGACAGTGTTTCAGTTGTTCCATGGGGACTGTGACTCTGTGAGATTTTCAGTGCTTGATTATTGAAGATGTAAGGACAATTTGGGAGACTAGTAAATATTATAGGTTCGTTTCAGTATCTGAGCTGTCTGAAGGAGGAGGTGTAGGAGGGAGACTCCGTGCTCCCTTCCTGGGAGCTGGTGGAGACGATGTGCAGTGAGCTCACCCTCCTGCCCACCGAGACCATGGGAATTCCATTCGTACCGGCTCGATACAAAAGAGAGATGGCATCAGGGGCACGGTTTCTAAGCTGTGCCAGGTGGAAATGGAACTGACAGTGGGGTTAAAGTGAGAATTACCCTTCACTGAACATTGCTCCTTACTCGGTTGGTGGGACGTGTATATTTTGGAATCTCCACACGAGTCGTCCTGGTTCTCTCTGGCTCATTCCAGGGCCCTCCCCATGCGGCGGGGGAAGGTGGGTGAGGGAACTGATGTGGGGAACACCACTGCCCTGCTTGGCCTTTTCTGTCCTATTCCAGGCTGTTCCTCCTGGAATGAGGGAAAGGGAGGGAGGGAATGAAGGTGAATGTGCATGGCCCTGCTGTTAGTGATGGTGTAGGTGAGGGGGAAGTGGTGAGGTGTCCGGATTGAATCAGTCGACAATGTTGGATCGATGCAGTGTTTTCAGTGTTGGGGAGTATGTCTACATGTCAGCATTCTAAAGTTGTGAACACATCCTTCCATGACACAGTCTCTCAATCTCCCCGTCTCTGTCTGTTTATCCAACCCATCCCATTTGTTCGTATTTAAAGTGATTCCCCACCATCTCTCTCTGGCAGTGATTTTCACACCCATGGCACCCCTTGTCATGGCACATTGGAGATATGGAGCTGTAAATGGATGGGAGCCCCACATCTTGTCACTTCCAGCATGGGCTGCAAGTTTCCCCAGGCTGGGAGGTGATTTAACACAGCGTTACCAGGGACTGCACTGGGGTGGTCTGTACAGATCTACACACTGGGAGGGTAACTGCTCCAGGTTTGCAGATCAGTTCAGTGGTGTTCACCTCACTGTCCCCCGTGCTGGACAGATACCTGGTCCGGATTTATATATTAATGCACTGGTGTGGTCTGCACAGCTCCCCGTGCTGGACTGATATCTATTTGACTGGTGAGGCCTGCACAGTGTCCCACTCTGGACAGATTGCCGGGTTGTATTGAGCAGGACACTAGCCTGGTCTGCACAGTGCTCCATGCTGAACAGATATTCCATCTGGGTTTGTGGTGTCTGGGCTGGTTCTGTGAGGTGGATTGAGAATGTGAGATAACTGACCACTTCAGCTGATCTGGCAATGCCTTTAATTTGTGTTTGCCAGTTGTGTTGAGTTTGGGGAGAGATTTCCACCGCGAGGGTGTGTGGGTCTCACCAAAACTGATGGACAGAAGGGCCTTTGTGATGTGGATCTTTTATGACTCCATCACATTCTGTATCCGACATTCCCTGGAACATTCTGTCACCGACATTCCCCGGAACATTTTGTATCCGACATTATTTGTGATCATTTGTTTGCCAGTTAATTGAACAAAAGATAAGACCCCGAGGGAAAAGATCCCATTCCAGAGAGAAGGAGACACTGTTGCAAATTCCCCTCAGGTAGTTAATGGGGTGAATACATTTTCCCTGTGTTCATGTTTCTTCACAAACAAAAATTGACCACAATGTGGACGAAAAGACTGAAATTTCCATCCTCCGTTTGTCTGCAGGGAACTGGGAGAGAATCCTTCAGGACAGCAACGTCTTCACCCTCTATATCAGGAACTGTAAGGAAATGACCTGTGCCTGCTCTCGAGTGAATGAGTCAGTGGGAATGTTCTAGAAGCCGTCTGTCCTTATGGATGTGTGTTTGTGTATTTCAGGAGGGAGAGTTTCTTGTATTTTATGTTAGTTTTTTTTGTAAAATAAAACAAATTGAGACATTACTACGGGTTATTTCAGCTTCTTTTTTTTCAATAAATCAGCGATACATTTGAAAATGTCACTGGGTCCTCAATCAAACTGGTAACTGTGCCTCCAGACTGATGTGTAATTTATTTGTTTTCTTTCCTCACAGTTAACGTAGTGACGATCTACGTCCTGCTTTATAAAGATTGTGGATTGTCTCCATGTGTCAGACGTTACCTGGGGGCCATGGCAGTGGCGGATCTACTGGTCATTATCCTCGACCTGATATTGAGACACATTCCCATTGTTTATTATGAACAGTTTTATTTCCTGCAGTCCATCCCTGTGTGTAATATCCACGCCGTCCTGCTTTATGCAGCCACTGACTGTTCTGTCTGGTTCACCGTCACTTTCACCTTTGATCGATTTGTGGCCATTTGTTGCCAGAAGCTGAAAAGTAAATATTGCAGTGAGAAAACGGCGGCTGTGGTTCTGGGAACAGTGACTGTGCTGAGCTGTTTAAAGGACATTTTCTGGTATTTCATGCTCACAGCTCACTATTCGCTGGCGAACACCCCCTGGTTTTGTCGGCAAAGAATCGTTGTTCGATCATCTCGTGCCTGGACCACAATCGAGTTCCTCCACCACATTCTAACCCCGACTCTCCCATTTCTCCTGATTCTGCTGCTCAATGTTTTCACCGTCAGACACATTTTAGTGACCAGCAGAGCCCGCAGGAGACTCCGGGCTCACACCAATGGGGACGGTCAGTGTGACACAGAAATGAGAAATCGAAAAAAATCCATCATTTTACTGTTTGTGATCTCGGCCAATTTCATCCTGTTATGGTCAATGTTAATGGTGTATTCTATATGGGGCCGAATGTGGGAGTTTGGGTATCAGTCTGTGTATCTAGATGACTTTGTGCAGGAATTGGGCTTCATGCTGCAGCTCCTCAGTTGCTGCACAAACACCGCGATTTATGCCGTGACCCAGAATAAGTTCAGGCAGCAGCTGAAGAATGTGCTGAAATATCCCTTTACCCAAATTCATCAATCAATCAAATTCACTCATTAATCAATCCATCCAGGATTTTCTCATTTCAGTTCAATGTTTCAGCAATGAAGCAGCCTGTCGCTATGGTAACAGACTGAGGGTTGTGCTGGTTTATCCAACCTTATCCCACAGGGGGTTACAGGGAAACATGTCAATGTTTCTCTCAACTCACAGGCCAAAGAGAAAAGGCACCATTCCACTGACTGCATCCATAACTTCAATATGCAATTAACGTTTATTAAAAAGTGCCAAGCAGCTCAGCAAACTATATTGTTGTTTGTCTCTGTGTTGAAGAAGCTCACCTGGAGAGAGACAGACTCGGCCCCAAGGGAATGGGACAATTCTGGGACTGAGCTCAGGAGTTGGTATAAGTCACTCTGTCCTTGCGTTCACCTCTGGGATATCTCTGCCTCTTTCTCTCCAGTCCCTCCCCGCTCACTCCCTCTCCGGCCCACATTTCTCCCTACCCCCTTGTTCCCCATCCCTCTCTCCATTCCCCTCCTTCTCTTTTTCCACCTACCCTCCCCAAAACACCCTGTCTCCTTGAGTCCTGTCTCTCTCTCTCCCTCCTCTTCAAATGCCCACACCCCCTTCTCTCACCCTCTGCAATGTGTAAGCCCCATCTCCCACTCAGTATTTTTCCCTCTGGCCCCACCTCTCCTCATCCCCGATCACACTCTTTCCCTCTCTCCGTCCCCATCCCCCTCTGTACCCTTTATCTGTCTCCTCCTCCCTCGCTCTCACCTCTCACTCTCTATCTTTAACCCACTTTCTCTCTCTCTCTGCCCCCTTCCTTGTCCTCCTCTTTCCCTTCAAGTCCCTCACTTATCTCTGTAACCCCCTGGCTCCACGCCCTGTATCTGGCTGTCTGGGCCCCGTCTCCCTGTACCCTAGCCCCTTCCCCTGTTGCTCTCTCCCTCCGTCCCTGTCACTCCCTCCCTTCTTGTCGCTCACTCCATCGTTCCCACCCCATTGCTCCTTCATCGTCCTTTGCTCCAACCCCGTCCCTTGCTCTCTTGCCATTCCTCACACCCTCGCTACCTCCCCATTGCTCCCTCGCCGTCCCTCACCCCCTCCCCGTCCCTCACTCCCACCATGTCCGTCGCTCCCTGTCCCTCCCAGTCCATATCCCTCGCTCCCTCATCCCTTTCACCATCCCTGTCCCACACGCTCTCTCCCAATCACATGCTCCCTCCTTATCCCTCACTCCGTCCACCTTTCCCTCACTCACTCGCCATCCTTCTGTCCCACCCCACTCCCCTCCCTCACTTCTTCACTCCGCGTCCCTTGTTCCCTCTCTCCCGGTCCCTCCCTCCCTGTCCTTCTCTCCTTTGCTCCCTCCTCGCCGGTCCCTCCCCATCCCTCACTCCCTCCCTGTCCCTCGCTACCTTGCTTCCTACACATCCCTGGCTGCCCCGTTCCCTCCCAGTTCCTCCCTGTCATTTGTTCCTTTCCTGTCCCCACCCATCTCGTTCCCTTGCTCCCTCCCTGTCCCTTGCTCCCTCCCTGTGCCGCCCTGTCCCTGTCCCTCACTTCCTCTCTGTGCCACCCTGTCCCTGTCCCTTGCTTCCTCCCTGTGCCACCCTGTCCCTCGCTCCCTCCCTGTGCCACCCTGTCCCTGTCCCTCGCTCCCTCCCTGTGCCACCCTGTCCCTCGCTCCCTCCCTGTACCACCCTGTCCCTGTCCCTCGCTCCCTCCCTGTGCCACCCTGTCCCTGTCCCTCGCTCCCTCCCTGTGCCACACTGTCCCTGTCCCTCGCTCCCTCCCTGTGCCCACCACCCTGTGCCTGTCCCTCGCTCCCTCCCTGTGCCACACTGTCCCTGTCCCTCGCTCCCTCCCTGTGCCACCCTGTCCCTGTGCTTTGCTCCCTCCCTGTGCCACCCTGTCCCTGTCCCTCGCTCCCTCCCTGTGCCACCCTGTCCCTGTGCTTTGCTCCCTCCCTGTGCCACCCTGTCCCTGTCCCTTGCTCCCTTCCTGTGCCACCCTGCCCCTGTGCTTTGCTCCCTCCCTGTGCCACCCTGTCCCTCGCTCCCTCCCTGTGCCCACCACCCTGTGCCTGTCCCTCGCTCCCTCCCTGTGCCACCATGTCCCTGTCCCTCGCTCCCTCCCTGTGCCACCCTGTCCCTGTGCTTTGCTCCCTCCCTGTGCCACCCTGTCCCTGTCCCTTGCTCCCTCCCTGTGCCACCCTGTCCCTGTGCTTTGCTCCCTCCCTGTGCCACCCTGTCCCTCGCTCCCTCCCTGTGCCACCCTGTCCCTGTCCCTCGCTCCCTCCCTGTGCCACCCTGTCCCTGTGCTTTGCTCCCTCCCTGCCGCTCGCTCCCTCTCTGTCTGTCCAACGTTGGCTACCTCCCTGTACCTCGCTCTCTCCCTGACTTTTCCGGTCCCCCTCCGTGTCACTCACTCCCTATCCCTCACACCCTCCCAGTCCATCCCTCCCTGTTCTTTGCTCCCTTCCTGTCCCACCCCTGCCTCGACCATCCCTGTCCCTGTCCTTCGCTCCCTCCCTGTATCCCTCCCTATCCCCGCTCAGCCTCTCTCCTTCCCTGTCCCCTTCCCCCTCCCTCGATGTCCCTCAATCCCTCCCTGTCCCTCACTCCCACCTCATTCATTGCTCCCTTCCCTAGATTCCTCTCCCATCCCTCCTCCTGCCCCTCTCTCCCTCCCTCCCTGCCCTTGCTATGGTCCTTCCCTCGCTCACCCCCCTCTCTCGCTCCCTCTATGTCCATCACTCCCTACCTCACTCATTCCCTGCACCTCATTCCCTCCCTCCCTCCCTGCCCCTTGCTCACTCCCCATCCCTTAGTCCCTCCCTCCCTGCCCCTTGCTCTCTCGGTCCATCCCTCACTCCCTCACTTCCTCCACCCTCCCCGTCCCTCGCTTCCTTGTTGCTTCCCCATCCCTCACTCCCTCCCTGCCACTCGATCCCTCTGTCTCTCTTTCTCTCTGTCTCGTTCCCTCCCTCCCTCCCTCTCCAACCCTCGTTCCACCCCCACCCACTAACCATCCCTCACTCCCTCCCTTCCTCATCATCCCTTGCTCCCTGGCTCTGTCCATCACTCAATCGCTCCCTCCCCATCTCTCATTCTGTCCCCATCCATCACTCCCTCACTGCTCCTTGCTCCATCCCTGTCCCTTGATCCTTCCCTCCCCATCCTTAACAGCCCCTTGCTCACTCGCTTCCTCCAAGTCCCTCACTCCCTTGCTCAATCAGTCCCTCACTCTCTCACCATCCCTTGTTCCCTCGCACCCCATCGCTTGCTCTCCCACTGCCTGTCCTTCAAACTCTCTCTCCCTCACCGTCCCTCGCTCCCTTACTCTGTCCCTGACTCCATCCCTCTCTCTGTCCCTCATTGCCTCTCTCAGTCTCTCGCTCACTCAATCCATCCTATGCTCACACACTCCCTCACTCCCTCCCCGTCCCTTCCTGTCGGAACCTCACTCACTCACTCCCTGTCCCTCGCTCCGACCCATTGCTCCCTCCCTTGTTCCCTGTCCCTCGCTCCCTCTCTGTCCCTCGCTCCCTTGCTGTCCCTAACTCCCTCACTCTCTCAACGTCCCTTGCTCCCCTCACAGTCCCTTGCTCCCTCCCTTGCTTGGTCTCTGTCCCGCATTCCCTTCCTCAGTCCCCGTCCCTCACTCCATTGCTCCCTCCCGGTCCTTCACTCCCCGCCCCTCGCTCCCTCCCTCCCATCCCTTGCTCCTTTGCCATCCCTCTTTCACTCACTCTCTCCATCCCTCCGTATCCCTCCCTCTTCTCCCTGTATCCCTCCCTATCCCTAGCTCCGTCCCTCTCCTTCCCTGTTCCCCTCCCTCTCCCTCTATGTCCCTCACTCCCTCCCCATCCCTTGCTCCCTTCCCTGGCTTCCTCCCTTGTCCCTCGTTCCTGTCCCTCTCTCCCTTGCTCCCAACCCTCGCTATGGCCCTTCCCGCCCTCACTCACTCTCTCGCTCCCTCGACATCCATTGCTCCCTACCTCACTCCTTCCCTGTCCCTTGCTGCCTCCCTCCCCATCCCTTACTCCCTTGCTCCCTCCATCCATGTCCTTGCTCACTCCTCATCCCTCACTCTCTCCCTCTCTGTCCCTCGCTCTCTCACACCATCCATCCCTCACTCGCTCCCTCACTCCCTCCCTTTACCTCACTCCTTCACCGTCCCTCAGTCCCTCCCTCACGCTCTCTCTCTGTCCCTATCTCCCTCCCTTTCTGTCCCTTGCTCTCTCCCTTCCTGTCCGTCCCTCCCTCCCTCCTGCCCCATCCCTCACTCCCTCCTTGCTCCCTCCCTCCCTGTCTCCCTTGCTTTTGCTCCCTCTCTGTCCCTATCTCCCTCCCTCTCTCCATCTCTGTCCCTCGCTCCCTGCCTCCACTTTCCTCATTCCCTTCCTTGCTCCCTCCCCATCCCTCGCTCATTTTCTCCTCTGTCCCTCGCTTCCCATCCCCCACTCCCTGTCTCTCCCTCCCCATTCCTTGATCCCCTGAATCCATCCCTGACTGGCCCACTCCCTGCCCTTGCTCATTCACTCCCTGTCTGTTCCTCCCCATCCCTCGCTCCCTCACTCTGTCCCTCACTCACTCACTCCCTCCCCATCCCTCACTCCGTTGCTGTCCCTCAATCCATCCCCACCAATTGCTCCCACCCTGTAGCTCAGTCCATCCCAATCCCTTGCTCCCTTGCTCACTCCCTCCCCATCCCTTGCACCCCATCCCTCGCACCCCAATCCCTTGCCCCCTTGCTTCACGAAGAAGTAAAAAATAAACTTTTTTTGTAGTAAATGGTTGACATAAGTAAGATGCTGTTCTGTAATTTCGACTTCCTCAGAGCTTATCTGTGACACAGCACATGCTCTCAGCACATGCCTTTCCTTTTAGGAGTAACACTTATGTGACTATCTTAAATTATACAGATGATTTCTGAAGCCGAAGTGCCTGCTGACTGTTCCCTGTTATGGATATAATATAAAATACCTGAGCTACAATAGTAATGTCCTTATTATAGATATATTTCACTCAGCCCTACCCTGTGTGATTTGTCCATGTGTATTTACTCCTGTATGGTATATACTACAGTGTCTCTCTCCATTACACTTATATTCCCCTTTTACACACTGCTGACTCCTTACCCTTCATCACCCTGACTGCATAATGCAGAAGTGGGAATGCTGGCTGATGATTTCATATCCCATTGACTTTATTTTCATTTATCTTCACTGAATTTTCCACTCTAACATCCTGGGGACGAGTGTTGGAGAGAAACAGAACTGGACCTGCCATGTAAATTTTGTTGCAACAAGTGAATCGAAATTTTGTGATTAAATCAAATTTTGACTCCCGGAAGCCTGTGTATCGCCTGCAAGGCACAAGGCAGGAGTATAATGGGATACTGTCCATTTGCTTGGATGGGTTCAGCTCCAACAACACTCAAGAAACTTGACACAGTGCAGGAAAGGCAGCCCCCTTAACTGGCACCGCATTCAGCACTTTCAATATCAACTCCCTTCAACACCGAGGCACAGTGGCAATGGAATGCACCATCTACAAGATGCACTAGAGTAAGTCACGCAGCCCATGGACTGTACCGCCTGAATGGGCAAGAGCAGACAGTGCATTAGAACAACTCCATCTGTAAGTTCCCCTGTAAGGAACATTCCAGCCTGAGTTGGAGCAGTATAAGGGATGATCTCACTGAGTGGTGGAGTCGGCTTGATGGACCAAATGGCCTATTTCTGCCCTCCATCTTCTGCCTTATGATACTTTTTCCAGTTGTTTAGTGCAGTGACCAAACTTGTGTTCAGCCTCTAGATGGTCTCAAAAGAGCCAGTCCTCAAGCCCTCTCTCAAGCACCTGATCTTCCCATCCAACCACCTTCATGGATCTGTGAATGCCCACTCCAAGCTCTGTTCTTTACTTTAATCCACTCAGTGCCCTTACTGTTTTTGAGCACTCCCATAACTTACCCTTCCCAGTTTCATTACCAGCCACTTCCCTGGATTGAATTCCTTATTTTCTTCCTAATTATTTAATGTCCCCGTGCAGCCCACAGCTTGCTTCCTCATGGTTAACCATCTGACCAATTGTTGCATCATCTGCAAATATCGAAATCACAGCCACTACAGCTACACCTAAATCATTGATCTACACCAGAAACAACTGACAGAAGGCATGGATAGTAAGTTCACAAACGACACCAAAATTGGTGGCATAGTAGGCAGGAAAGAATGTTCTCTATTTGTTCATTTCCAGCCCCGTTTCTGGTTCCACCTCCCCTGCTGCGCCACTGTTTTGGTCTGATTCTGGGCCTGGGAACTGGGATTATATGGCCATCTGCAGCAGTGGTCACTTCCTTGTGTGAGGGAACTGGTGAAGTATCCGATGTTAAACTACATTGTTACTGAAATTACATTTCAATAATATCGTCTCAGTTAATGGATTCTGGAGGCATCGAAGTTAAAGATTCGGCTCGCTCTGAGTTCTCACATGTTAGTCCACTGTTCGCCAAGTATTCCCGTTGTATTTATGGAGCTGTTCCTGACACATCCTCAGCCATTGTACTTGTCACACTTTTCCAGAGTGTCTCCCTGTGTGGCCCTGCTTGTACAGTGATGAGTACTCTGAGTGGTGGCCGGAGCAACCTCAGTTCTGATCTGAGCCGTAGCAATGGGTGTTCTTCCCATGTTGCTCCTTGTGAATCATCCTTCGATAAGGAATTAATTGATTCGCATGAAAATATTCTCCCAGTTGATGAACTTATTCCCTCAAACACCCGCTCTCTCCCATGTCTGTGTTTGATGTATCAGAATACAAACCCATCTCTTCCCGCAGATTTTTCTCCCTCCCACAATCACTAACTCTCCTTTACGTCCCTTCTCCCACTTCGCTGAGGCACTGCACAATCTCTCACACACTGCCATATTCACACCATTTAGCCTCTGCTCTTGCGGTCATTGTTGCTGGGTGAGCGTGCCCCAGTCTCACCATGTGGACCTTCAAATCAGTCGATCCATTTAGTTGCCGCAGTTGGGAGTAGAATATCTTTTACAGACATGGACCAGTGATTGTTGGGACATCAGGTTCAGGAAAAAGACACAGGATACGTTTGAGCAAAAGAATCTTTATTGGAAAGGAACAGTTTCTGTAGCTGTTTGAATCATTTATTTCATTTGTTCATTCCTTTACAGCGACAGCATTGTGTGCAGTTCTGCAATTCTCCTCTTGGAGAGATGTGCTCCTATAGGGAACGGTGCAAAAGGGGTTTACAAGGATATTGCCCGGGCTGAAGAGTTTCAGTTACGAAGAGAGATTGGACAGACTGGGGTTGTTTTCTTAGAGCAGGGGTGATTGCGAGGGAAGGTGATCGAGATATGCAAACTAATGAGGCATACGAACAGGGGAGACTGAAGGTGCTGTTTCTCTTTGATCGATCACCATGGAGCCGTAGATTTAAGGTAAGAGGCAGGCCGGTTTGAATAGATACTCAGAAAGACTTGTTTCAGCCAGCAGATGCTGAGCCAAGTGATGGTAAATAGGATTGGGATAGTTCAGTGCTTGTTTTGTCCAGTGCAGCCGCAATAGACTGAAGGGCCTTATGCTGTGTGGAAGACAGCAGTAGTGGACTGGTTCGTATCCCTGCGTCTCACGTGGGAGAGCAGCGTTAAACTCCCCACAGGAGACCATCCTCATATTCCAGGGTGGTTCAGCATTGCCTCGTGGTGGCGGGAACACAGTTTCGACTGTAGTTTTGTGAGACTCTCTGTATGGAGTTTGCGCATTCTCCCCAAAGTTGTGCCGTTTCGGTAAATTGTCCTGTCATGGTTCGTCGTAGTAAATGTGGGTTTGTGGGGTTAGGGTGGAGAAGTGGAAAGCTCGAGTGGTGTTAGGTGCAGAAGCAGTGGGCTGAAAGATCTCCATCTGCATTGTAGGGATTCTGTGATCTCTGACTCTGAGTTGTGTCTCTCTTAGGAATTTGAAATTGCCCGCTCCGTTTACAGGTGTGGGTTATTACTATCTGTCCTTCCATTCTCGATGGGACATGTCAGAGGAAGGACGGTGCTGTCTGACTCAGTGCTGGGCAGGACTACATCCGGGGGAGACAGAGTGTCAGTGAAAGTGCCAACACATGCCTTCTGCAAGCTGCGCCTTTTGTCTGCGTTGAAATCAAAATGATTTGATAGATTTGTTCCAGAGTGAAGTGTTTACTGGAAGCAGAAATCCGAGGGAGGCACTGGATAAACCGATCCCGATTTGAGTGCAGTAACAGCAAATACCTTTCCTGCAGCGCTAATGAGATTGTACAGCACAGAGGAGAGTTTTGCTGCACTGCATTTGGGTTCGTGGGTCCCGCGTGCTTTCACTAAACTGGGTTACCGGGAATAAAGATATCAGAAAGGGCACAGATGGTGCTTACTGGGGTTCACGGTTGTAAAGATATCAGATATGACACAGACAGGGTTTACTAGGATCGTACAGTGTCTCAGTGGTTACACTGCTGTTGGATGGGCAGGTTCGGTGTATTGGCCTTGCTAAATTGCTCTGTGCTGTCAGGGATGTGTAGGTTAAACCATAGTTAATGCAGAGATAGGGCGACCGCTAGGTCTGGGTGGGATGTTCTTTCAAGGGTCGGGGCAGACTCGATCGGCACTTTCCACACTCTAGTGATTCTATTATTTGAAAAGGAAGGGCATGATGGAGCTTACTTGGGTGTTAAAACATTCCAGAGAACACCAATGGGGTTTACCGCGACAGGATTTTATTCACGAGGGATGTTAGAAAAGTTGGAAATGCTCACACTAACGAAAGGAATACCTCATGGACATTTTGCAGATGATTTGAGTTGTGGAGAGAGGAAAAAGGGGGAAGTTCCCTCTTTCAAGTGAACCAATAACTGGAAGTCAGACATTCAAAACCATTGACGAAAAATAAAAGATAGGAGCTGAATTCCTGTCACACCGAAAAACCGTTTCCAAAATATTTTGAAAGACTCGTTTGCAGTCGCACAAGGAGTGCATTCTCAGGGAGAGAGAGAGTCTGTGGGTGGTTGAGGGATTAGGGGTAGGGTGTGGTCAGGGAAAACGTTGAGAAACAATCTCTGACTTGAAATGTAACGAAATTTCGTGAACGTGTGCCGCTGTATAAGATTGAGTAAAACAGAAGCTCATGGCTTTGGAAGATCTGGCATAAATTTCCATGTGATCAATTCTGACTGCAACTGACCAAACTTGAGTTAAAATTGTACAGGAAAGATATTCCCGAATGAACAGTTGCTCGGAGATCCATTTCCAGCTTTAATCAAGTGCCTTAAAAATGCAACAGTAATCACTACCAAGATGTAGAATCCATTTAGTACTCAGTAATCTCCACCCAAGAAACACAGGAACAAGGCACGTTGGTTTTGCAGTTTAACTCTCTTCTTATCAGCAGCGCTTTCTTTAAGCTGAAATAAATGCGGGACAATGTTAAAAATTAGATAACTCTAAATCATTTTCGACTATTGCAATGAACTGTATGTGTGGGTGCAAAGTATAATGAGCAAAACAGCTTTGCCCTGAATTTAACCACGTTCAGGGCCAGCCATACGAGAAAGGTCGTGGCGCTCAAACGCCATCTTCATTCTTACCTCCATAGATGCTTCTTCGCGAGTTGAATATTTGCAGGGTTTTCCTTGACCACTGGGACAGTTCCCCAGGACCAGACATTTCTCAAACCCAGAAACCAATCTTTATCAAAAGAGGCTATTATGCTGAAAAATGCTCTTTATCCTTGTCCTGCTGGTCCGTGTCACTAAAAGCTGGCCCGGGTGAGGTTGGAGCTCACAGCCTGGGCATTTCACGCGCCTCTGTACCGTCAGAGAAGGACCGCGCGCTCACCGATTGCATCACTGGAGGCACAGAGTAGCTCCGTGCCCTCATTCAGTGTTCCTTCATCACAGTTTACTGTTTGATGAGTATTCCTGTCGAGGGTCTGATGGTGCTCCTTACAAACCCTCTATCACTGTACTTATTTCCTGCTCCTGCTCGTTTCATTATGTGGCGCTGTGACAGTGTAGTGACCCGTTCTTTGTGGTGTGGCAGCATGAGCTTCGGCTCGAGTCTGAGTCAAACCACTGACTGTTGTCCCCAATATTTCCTCTTAACATATCCTGAAGTGATACTGTAAGGGATCAGTTAATATTGCAATCAGACATGCAGAGACCGTGGTAGGAATTGCCGAGGTTGTGAGATGAAGTCTCATCCACACCATGTTTTGTTGACACAGATTATAAGTGTGAAGCTAGATGAACACAGCAGGCCAAGCAGCATCTCAGGAGCACAAAAGCTGACGTTTCAGGCCTAGACCCTTCATCAGAGAGGGGGATGGGTTGAGGGTTCTGGAATAAATAGGGAGAGAGGGGGAGACGGACCGAAGCTGGAGAGAAAAGATAGGTGGAGAGGAGAGTACAGGTGGGGTGGTAGTGAGGGGACAGGTCAAGGAGGTGGGATGAGGTTAGTAGGTAGTAAATAGAGGTGTGGCTTGGGGTGGGAGGAAGGGATGGGTGAGAGGAAGAACAGGTTAGGGAGGCAGAGACAGGCTGGGCTGGTTTTGGGATGCAGAGGGTGGAGGGGAAGAGCTGGGCTGGTTGCATGGTGCAGTGGCGGGAGGGGTTGAACTGGGCTGGTTTTGGGATGCGGTGGGGGAAGGGGAGATTTTGAAACTGGTGATGTCCACATTGATACCATTGGGCTGCAGGGTTCCCAAGCGCAATATGAGTTGCTGTTCCTGCAACCTTCGTGTGGCATCATTGTGGCACTGCAGGAGGCCCATGATGGACATGTCATCTAAAGAATGGGAGGGGGAGTTGAAATGGTTCGCGACTGGGAGGTGCAGTTGTTTATTGCGAATCGAGCGGAGGTGTTCTGCAAAGTGGTCCTCAAGCCTCCGCTTGGTTTCCCCAATGTACGGGAAGCCACACCGGGTACAATGGATACAGTATACCACATTGGCAGATGTGCAGGTGAACATCTGCTTAATATGGAAAGTCATCTTGAGGCCTGGGATAGGGGTGAGGGAGGAGGTGTGGGGGCAAGTGTAGCATTTCCTGCAGTTGCAGGGGAAGGTGCCGGGTGTGGTGGGGTTGGAGGGCAGTGTGGAGCAAGCAAGGGAGTCACGGAGAGAGTGGTCTCTCCGGAAAGCAGACAAGGGTGGGGATGGAAAAATGTCTTGGGTGGTGGGGTCGGATTGTAGGTGGCAGACGTGTCGGAGGATGATGCGTTGTATCCAGACGTTGGTGGGGTGGTGTGTGAGAACGAGGGGGATCCTCTTGGGGCGGTTGTGGCGGGGGCGGGGTGTGAGGGATGTGTTGTGGGAAATGCGGGAGACGCGGTCAAGGGCGTTCTCGACCACTTTGGGGGGAAAGTTGCGGTCCTTGAAGAACTTGGACATCTGGGATGTGCGGGAGTGGAATGTCTTATCGTGGGAGCAGATGCGGCGGGGGCGGAGGAATTGGGAATAGGGGATGGAATTTTTGCAGGAAGGTGGGTGGGAGGAGGTGTATTCTAGGTAGCTGTGGGAGTCAGTAGGCTTGAAATGGACATCTGTTACTAGCTGGTTGCCTGAGATGGAGACTGAGAGGTCCAGGAAGGTGAGGGATGTGATTGAGATGGCCCAGGTGAACTGAAGGTTGGGGTGGAAGGTGTTGGTGAAGTGGATGAACTGTTCGAGCTCCTCTGGGGAGCAAGAGGCGGCGCCGATACAGTCATCAATGTACCAGATGAAGAGGTGAGGTTTGGGGCCTGTGTAGGTTCGGAAGAGGGACTGTTCCACGTAACCTACAAAGAAGCAGGCATAGCTGGGGCCCATGCGGGTGCCCATGGCCACCCACTTTGTCTGTAGGAAGTGGGAGGAATCGAAAGAGAAGTTGTTGAGGTTGAGGGCGAGTTTGGCTAGGCTGATGAAGGTGTCAGTCGAGGAGGACTGGTTGGGCCTGTGGGGCAGAAGAAGCGGAGGGCCTTGAGGCCATCTGCATGCGGAATACAGGTGTATAGGGACTGGACGGCCATGCTGAAAATGAGGTGTTGGGGGCCAGGGAATTGGAAGTTCTGGAGGAGGTGGAGGGCGTGGGTGGTGTCACAGATGTAGGTAGGGAGTTCCTCGACCAAAGGGGAAAAAATGGAGTCCAGATAGGTGGAGATGAGTTCGGTGGGGCAGGAACACGTTGAGTCAATGGGTCGACCACGGCATACAACGCATCATCCTCCGACACGTCCGCCATCTGCAATCCAACCCCACCACCCAAGACATTTTTCCATCCCCACCCTTGTCTGCATTCTGGAGAGACCACTCTCTCCGTGACTCCCTTGTCCGCTCCACACGCCCCTCCAACCCCACCACACCCGGCACCTTCCGCTGCAACCACAGGAAATGCTACACTTGCCCCCACACCTCCTCCCTCACCCCTATCCCAGGCCCCAAGTTGACTTTCCATATTAAGCAGAGGTTCACCTGCACATCTGCCAATGTGGTATACTGCATCCACTGTACCCGGTGTGGCTTCCTCTACATTGGGGAAACCAAGTGGAGGCTTGGAGACCGCTTTGCAGATCACCTCTGCTCAGTTCGCAACAAACTACTGCACCTCCCAGTCGCAAACCATTTCCACTCCCCCTCCCATTCTTTAGATGACATGTCCATCATCGGCCTCCTGCAGTGCCACAATGATGCCACCCGAAGGTTGCAGGAACAGCAACTCATATTCTGCCTGGGAACCCTGCAGCCTAATGGTTTCAATGTGGACTTCACCAGTTTCAAAATCTCCCCTTCCCCAACTGCATCCCCAAACCAGCCCAGTTCGTCCCCTCCCCCCACTGCACCACACAACCAGCCCAGCTCTTTCCCTCCACCCACTGCATCCCAAAACCAGTTCAGCCTGTCTCTGCCTCCCTAACCTGTTCTTCCTCTCACCCATCCCTTCCTCCCACCCCAAGCCGCACCCCCATCTACCTACTAACCTCATCCCACCTCCATGACTGTCCGTCTTCCCTGGACTGACTTATCCCCTCCCTACCTCCCCACCTATACTCTCTCCACCTATCTTCTTTTCTCTCCATCTTCGGCCCGCCTCCCCCTCTCTCCCTATTTATTCCAGAACCCTCTCCCCATCCCCCTCTCTGATGAAGGGTCTAGGCCCGAAACGTCAGCTTTTGTGCTCCTGAGATGCTGCTTGGCCTGCTGTGTTCATCCAGCCTCACATTTTATTATCTTGGATTCTCCATCACCTGCAGTTCCCATTATCTCCGGGTCAAAGGCCTGTAGATTCATTTTTAGTTTTCATTGCCTTCCAGAGGTGTTTAGAAACCCCTCTCAGGCCACAGTGGTGTCCATCGCTCCCTTCGCACTTTCAATCTTTACTGACTGCGAATGTGACAAACGAGCAGAGCATCTTCCCCCGTCGCCGTCACTCTCAGCGCACACATTCCAAAGAACTCAACGGCACGACGCCTGCGCAGTGCTCGCCTATAATGTTAATCAGGGACCTTTACCAGCGCGGGGACTGCTGGGTAACGGCCGTGACATTGAAAACCCTCAATCAATACAAATTTTACTGTGATGCGGCAGTTGGAGAAGGGTGCAGTACAAAACAACAATACAGCACAGACGCAGGCACTTCAGCCCTCCAAGCTTGCGCTGACAGATTTTGCCCTTCCATATTAAAACTGTCTTCTCTACAAGATCTACATCCCTCTATTCCCTTCCTATTCATAGACAATGTATATATATTTACTTTTTCCATCTTTCAAGTCTGAATCTATAAATAAGACAATTTTGTTAACTTATTTTAAATAAGTCTCGAGCGGTACCCATCTAAAATTAAAATTGTAACTACATGGCAATGGGTAAATGGAAAGGAGGTGATGGGATAGTGCTAATGTGTAAGTGGTCAGTACTCCAGAACCCTCTCTCTGACACTTTCAGGCTGTGACTTACAGATAGTCACTCACCTCCTTTTGGAAGAATTTGTTTTCCCTCAAATCCACTTAAAACCTCCAACTACTTATTTTAAAAGTGTTTCCCCCGCCCCGGTTATTGATTTCTGTACTAGGGGGAGATGATTATCCCTATCTAAGCAATCTATGCCCTCCAGAGCTTTGTTCACTTCAATCAGGTCCCCATCCAGCCTCCTCTTCCACCAGGAAAACAACACAGCCTCTCTACTTTTTCTTCATAACCCCATCACTCCAGCCCAAGCAACATCCTGCTGGATCTCTGCACTTGTGCAGTCACATCATCCTTTGATGTCATTTATGTAAATGATTTGGATGTGAACATAGGAGGCATGGTTATTAAGTTTGTGGATGACACCAAAATTTCTGGTGCAGTGCGCAGTGAGAATGTTATCTCAGAGTACAGCAGGGCCTTTATCAGATTGGCCAACAGGCTGAGGAGTAACAGGTGGAGTTAAGTTTGGATAAATGTGAGGTGTTGCATTTTGGGAAGGCACACCAGGACAGGAGTCATGCACTTAATGGTAAGGTCCTGGAAAACATTGCTGAACAAAGACTTTGGGGTGCAGGTTCAAGAGTTCCTTTAAGGTGGAACCAGAGTTAGATAGGACAGTGAAGGAAGACTTTGGTATTCTTGCATTTGTTGGTCAATGCATTATAGGTGTTGAAGTGTCATATTGTGACTATACAGGATATTGGTTAGGCCAATTTTGGAATGTTGCTGTCAGTAAAGACACTTGAAGTGGTTCAGAAAAGATTTAAAAGGATTTCACTGGAGTTGGAGGGTTTGGGCTACAGGGAGAGGCTGAATAAGCTGGGGCTATTTTCCCTGAAATATTGGAGGCTGAGGGGTGGCCTTGTAAATGTTTATAAAATCGTGAGAGACGTGGCAAAGGTGAGTAGTCAACGTCATTTTCCCAGGCTAGAAGTCCAAAACTGGAGCACATAGCTTTAAGTTGATAGCAGAAAGATGTAAAAGGAACCTAAGGGGCATTTTCTTTTCATGTCGAGGGTGGTACATGTATGGAATGAGCTACCACAGGAAGTGGTAGAGGCTGGTACAATTACAACATTTAAAAGGTATCTAGATGGGTGCGTGAACAGGAAGAGTTTGCAGGGGTATGGGCCAAATGGTATTAAATGGGACCACATTAATTAGGATACCTGGTTAGCTTGGACGCATTGGACCAAAGATTCTGTTTCCATGCTGTACAACTCTGTGGCTCTAAGTTGGAGAGTGGCAGAGTTGCTTCTGAGACTAAGATCCTGAATTTAAAAAGAGGAAGCCGTGAATGGCATGGCACACAAGCTGGCCATAATAAATTGGGGAGCATAACTTAAGGGGATAGAATTGGATAGGCAAGTGAAAACACTTAAAGAAAATATTGGAGAACTGCAACAGTTGTTCATTCCTATCTGGCACAAAAATAAAATGAGAAATGGGGCCTATCCATGACTAGGAGGGAAATTAAGAATAGTGATCTAGAGTCTTAGAAAATAAGAACATGACGTGCTGGTGTTGGGCTAGGGTGGACAAGGTCAGAAATCACACAACACCAGCTTATTAGTCCAACAGGTTTATTTGAAAACACAAGCTTTCGGAGCCTCAGACCTTCTTCATGAACAGATTGCTCTTTCGCCCTTGAGACTGTTCTGCCATTCATGCTGATATTGCTGATCACCAACTCAGTACTTTCTCACTTTCAACACCCTTTGATCCCTTTATCCCTCTGAACAATAATCTAAACCTTCTTCACAACGTTCAATATTTTGCTAAACCACTTTCTTTGGTAGTTGAAGTCCACAGATTTACTCCTCTCTGAATGAAGAAACCCCCTTCCCGGAATCAGTCTGGTATATCTCCATAGCACTGTGACTACAAAGACAGACTATCATTCCTTAGATAAGGAGAACAATACTGAACGGAATACTCCGGGTGCAGTTGCCCTGGTGTCATGCAGTGTTGTTCAGTTCACTGGGTGTATGATATGTCGTGTCCGCCCCGGAACTATGACGCTTGGTATGAGTTTCAGCCAATGAGCGAGAGCTACATATATTCTTGCCCGTCATTCACTCCGATTGGTTAGACAATCGCCCGTGTTTTGTTGGTCACTCATATCTGCACCCCCCCCCCCCCCGCCCCCCACCTTCACATTGACGGCAGCTCCAGGCCAATCACACAGGCCCAGTGCGCAGTGCAGGCATTGCAGCAGGCTGCAGGTGGTGCCAAGTTGGAGGAGGGGACTCAATTTGAGAAGCTCTCCAGGCTCAAGCAACAAAATCCCTGTCCTGCTCTCGAGGCAGGAGTTTGTGAGACGGGGTAGGAATGGAAACCGTGGGAGGTGATGGCCTGGGCAGTTTATACTCTCGTAGGGGAGGCCTGGGGCCCCCATGTATCAGGCCAAGGATTACTAACCGCCACCTTGGTTAGGTCGGGGACGGGAATTCTCCCCAGATACTTGGCCGCCATTTTCGGAAAGGGAAGCCGTGTCTCACTTGGGCAGAAATCGATGAGGCTGTGACTGAGAAGGAAATCCTAGAGGTGTATGGGGAGGATTCACCAAACAGCCACTGGAGACTCAAACCCCGAATCAGACTCACTGATTTGATTTTCAGTCAGCCGACTGGAGTTGGGAACTTGATCCAGAGAGAAGAGGACGGAGAAAGGGAGAAAACTGGAAGAGGAGGACAGAGATAGGGGGATAGTTCTGGATTTCAGTCGAAAGAGGAAGGAGGGTAGAGCCAGGAGTTTACAGAATTGAGAAATAAGAGAGAAGAATAATGTTCCTTAGGATCTGGACATGTCTGTTCTGAATTTTTTCCTGCAATGACAGTAAATGACTTTTGTAAACTCCTTTTGCAGGATATTAGAAGAGAAGTATTTGCAGATATTAAACACAAATCAAATTTCCTGCTGTGAATGGTTGACTCATGCAATTTATGAGGAGCTGAGTCCCTTCAGCCTCTGAATGTGGAAGGAGAAATGTTTGACCTGTATGTAGGTGATACACACAATATTCAGCTGACAATATTGCAGTGAGGAGACTGCATAAAAGATTTACCCTGTTACACATCCAATGTGGGAGCATTCCAGCATATTTCTTGTGGAGAGAAATTGAACCAATCAATCAAGAAGGTTGGGAAAACATTTACACCATTCACAGTGGGGAGATACTCTGCTCGAGCAATGTGCTGTCAAGGCTTCAGTTGATCAACCATTCTGAAGTGATACAAAGGTGACAGTACTGTGCAGAAACCATGGAAATGTGAGAACTATAGTAAAAAGATTCAATTACCCATCCCAGCTGGAAATCCATCAATGAATTCACATCAGGAAGAAGCCACTTACCTGTTCTGTGTGTGGGAAGGAATTTAATCAAACAACCAAACTCATGTCACATCAGAGAATTCACACTGGGGAGAGACCGTTCACCTGTTCAGAGCGCGGGAAGAGATTTACAGACATCCTGGCTCATGTGACATCAGTGGATTTGCACCGAGGAGGGGAGAAGCCATTCAATTGTTCGGTGCATGGGAAGAGATTCCCTCATTCATCCAGCCTTCAATCACACCAGCAAATTCATACTGAGCAGAAACTATTTGGCTGCACCTCCTATGGAATGAAGTTCAGACACGCATCTGCCCTCATTGGACACCAGCGAGTTCACGCCAAGGGGGGCGGGGGAGAAAACCATTCGCCTGCTCTGTATGTGGGAAGGGCTGCAGTCAATCATCCAGTTTGCTGAGACACCAGCGAGTTTATCCCAGAGAAAAGCTGTTCAGCTGCACTTCCTGTGGGAGTAGTTTCAGGTGTTCATCTTCGCTCTGCTCATCAGCAAGTTCACACGAGAGAAGGCCATTCATCTGCTCCATTTGTGGGAAGCGATTCACTCAGTCCTTCAACTAGAGATAAATAAGTGAACCTGAATACGTTTATACTGCAGTAGTTCAAGGAGGAAACTCACCAGCATCTTCTCCAGGGTGACTAATGATGGCCCAGCAAGAGATTTCCGTATTTTAAGAAAGAATTGAATTCTGCTACCAAAATTAAGTCTGACAATATTAGATCTGTTTCAACTGATGTAAACACAACTATAATTGGCTGCAGTTTGGTAATCTGGATATATTGCTGATGGTTTGGACAAGTGTCCCTTTTTAAAAGCACCAACGGTCATTCTGAATTCAAGATTTGTGTTTGGAGAAAGAAGCAGATGCCTTGTGAAAGGGAAAACATAAAAATCAATTTATAGAAAGAAAGCTGACAAAGGAGATGACCAAACAAGTTTTGTTCATCAATGCTTGCAGGGCCAACTGCTCCTTTCACTGCCCTGTATTGTACAGATTAACAGCATCACATCTGATAGGGCCAGGGTAAAGAAAGAAGTGAAACTGGGCTATTGTCATAACCTTAACTTTGTTTCACATTTTCTTCTTCTTTCTCTTGGCCTTGACATTCCCCTCTGAAATGAAGAGGTTTACCTGTATACCTGGTCAGGCAGCAAGCCTGACTCTCAATCCAGACCGAAAACAAAGACAAAAATAAAGCTTGTCTTTTAGCCTCTACCCTACACTGATGACAGTGCACTGGTGCACTCAACTTTCTTCTTTACCACCTTATCCAACTGTGTTCAGGGAGCTATATGGAATTAGGCCCCAAGATCCCCCTTTATACCAATGATCCTAATGGCCCTGCCATTTACTGTATACTTTCCTCTTGCATTTAGCCTCCCAAACTGCATTACCTCAATTTTCTCTGAATTAAAGTCCGTCTGCCATTTCTCCATCCAACTTTCCGATTGATCTACATCCTGCTGTGTCCTTAGACACCCTAACTCACTATCCTCAGCTGCACCAATTTTCACAGCATTAGCAAACCAACTTAGATTTTCATCCAAATCTTTTATAAAAATAACAAACCTTGTGGAACACCCCTGGTTACAGATCTCCAGTCAAAAAACACCATCGCCACCCACCCTCTGTCCTCTAACCCAATCCAATTTACCAACGCACCATGGATCAATCTCATGTGACTTAATCTACTGGAACCACCTACAATGAGGTAGCTTGTCAAATATTTCCGTAGAGTACATGCAGACAACATCCACTGCGCTGCCTTCAATCAGCTTCGTGACTTCAAAAAAAAACACAAGCCAGTTTGTGAGACATGACCTCTTCTGCAGGAAGCCACGTTGCATGTTATCCACATGAACTTTAGCAAGGCCTTTGACAAGGTTCCTCGTGGCAGGCTGATACAGAAGTCTAAGTGACCTTGGTTACACCATGAGTTGGGTACAGAACTGGCTTTGTCATAGAAGATGAAGAGTAGCTATAGATCTGAAACCAGTGCTTTTCTGTAGGAATCAGACCGCTGTCGTTAACATATTTATTATAAAAAATATTTGGAGGAGAACATAGGTGATCAAATTAGTAAATATGTGAATAACAGATCTGTGGAGCTGTGAGTAGTGAGGAGGAATGCTAGATGATACAGCAGGATATAGATTGACTGGAGACTTGTATGGAAAAATGGCAGGTGGCATTTAATCCAGACAAATGTGACGTGATACATTTTGGAAGGTCTAATGAAGGAGGGAAGTGCACAGTAAATGGTAGAATTCTGAGAAGCACAATCATAGAGCAGTATCTAGGTCTACAGGTTCACAGTTCCCTGAAAATGACAAGTCTAGTGGAGAAGATGGTCAGGGCAAAGTGTATAAAAACTGGTCATGTTGCAGCTCGCTAGAACTTCAGTGAGGCTACATCTGCAATGTTGTGTACAATTCTGCTCACCAAACCACCACAAGGATGATCAGCTTTGCAAAGGGTACAGAAACAGGTTACCAGGATGTCACCTTGTTTGGAGGATATTAGTTATGAGGAGATGTTGGATAAAATTGGTTTATTTTCTTTTGAACATCAGAGGCTGAGGGGCAACCCGGTAGAAATTTACAAAACTGGGAGAGACATGGATAGTTGGAGTCTAGAGTAGAAATGACAGTTTGTGTAGGGGACATAAGTTTAAAGTAATAGGGAAAAATGTAAAGGAAGTGTGAAAAGTAAGTTTTTACACACAGGACAGTATGTGCCTAGAATGCATTGCCAGAGGAAGTGGGATAAGCAGGTACAATCACAATGCTTAAAAGACATCTTGATGGATTTGTGAATTGGCAGGGAATAGAGAGATACAAACTGTGCAGGGGAAAGAAAGAGATTTCATGATTAGAAAATCATGCGTTAATGGAGGCTTGTGGGCTAAAGGGACTATTCCTGTTCTGTAGTGTTATTTGAGACCTCAGTTTTTCAAATACAGACTGGAATATTGGTAGAGTAAGAGGCAGCAAGGGTAAGTTTTCCTGGATTGTATGCACGATAAATTTCCGAAAACAGTGCATTCAGTTCAAAAAGAAAGAGCGCTCGTTTGGTCCTACTTCTTGGGAATGATGGGAGCCAAGTAGATCAAGTGTCAGTGTCAGACCATTCAGGAGACCATGATCACGTGTAGGAAGGTACAGAATAATGTCAGATAATAACCAGCATTAATTCAGAATGAGAAAACTCAATTGATGGAAAGTTGTCTTCAAGGGCAAGGTCAAAGCTGGACAGCAATGACTGGAGTGACAGGTTGATGGGACAAAGTATAAATAATAATAAGGGCTACTTTCAAAGAGAAGATGGCTCAAGTACACTCAAAAAGGAAAGGAAGGGCAAACATTCAGGGCTGCTTGTATGACAATTAGAATTTAAGATAAGATTTAAAAAAAACACTTATGATAGGTGTCAAGGAGAAAAGTCCAAATTGACAGTCACAAGGAATACAGAAGGTCCAGAAGTTGGGGCAAGCAGATGAAAAAGCACACAAGGAAGGGAGACAGTTAGGAGAAAAGGTTGGCAGCCAGTTGAGAGGGGCTGGTAACACACTGGCTATAACAATGTAGGAGAGAAACATGCAGATTCTGGGCTCAGACACAGGGCAAAATTTAGGAGCCCTTTGGCCTTATCGGAAGCAGCAGAGGCAGTGGATCGATTGCCACCATGAGTGAGACAATGAAGCTCTTTGAGCTCCTCAGTTGTTGTTGTAGGTGAGGATGGAGGATACATGGGGGAGGGGGAAGAAATGTTCAATGAGAACAAACTTGTATTAGAGATATCATTAAAAAATAAACATACTGCAGGTCACACAGAAAGCTGATTTGGCTCTTATGCTAAATATAAAGACTGAGAACTGGAGTTATAAACCAGTGGAAACAGATTCCATTGAAATGGTTCAGTACTGACTGTGATTGAAAGCAAAATCCAAACATCCAATAGCTACCTACAAACTCACTTCTGTGTCAGCAAATGAGATAAATGAGTGAATCCCTTCCCACCCTCAGAGCAGACGAATGGCCTCTCTCCAGCGTGAACTCGCTGGCGTATATTGAGGCTAGTTGATCACCTGAACACATGTCTGCAAAAAACACACAAATAGTCTCTCAGCAGTGTGAACATATTGATGATTCATCAGTTGCCCAGAACATTTAAAGCACTTCCCACAGTTTGGACATTTAAAAGGTCTCTCGTCAGTGTGAGCAGCTTGTATGCCAGGACTGTGGTTCACCAAGTGAATCCCTCCCCACAATCAAGGCTTGCATTGTGCCAGTCCTGGTAATTAACTAAAACCGTGTCCACACACACAATACGTGTATGCTTTCTCCTTACATGTTCAAAATCTGATAATGTTCTGTTTACAATAAACTGAGGTGTCCATAAGACCCTGGGATTATGCCTGGTGTCAGTTTCCCTTTGAGTACACTGTGAAATCAATTTAAAACAGAACAATGCAATGAAGAGAGAGTCCACACAAACACCAGGCTGCCTATGCAATCAGCTTGTAATGAATCTGGTAGTTTGATTAGATTAGACTCCCTACAGTGTGGAAACAGGCCCTTTGGCCCAACAAGTCCACACTGCCCCTTGAAGCATCGGACCCAGACCCATCCCCCTATCACCCACACACCCCTGAACACTCCGGGCAAATTAGCATGGCTAATCCACCAATCCACCTAGCCTGCACATCTTTGGACTGTGGGAGGAAACCGGAACACCTGGAGTAAACCCACACAGCCATGGGGAGAATGTGCAAACTCCGCTCAGACAGTTGCCCGAAGCTGGAATCGAACCCGGGTCCCTGGCGCTGTGAGGCTGCAGTGCTAACTACTGAGCCACCGTGCCACCCCGTAGGATTAATGACACACTATTTTAAAAAAAGTGACCACAAAAGCCAGTGATTCACTAATGTCGATCAGGGAACAGAAGCTGCCACCTGGTCTGGACTTATACAAGACTCTGGCGTCTTTGTGAGTGGACAGACAAAGAATGTTGAGAAAGAGGTGAAATACAGGTATTGACTAAATCCACATCTCAATCAGGACTTTGACATCATGTCACAAACCCTTAATCTTCACTGTTGTGAATGTCCAGTGTGGAAGATCTATGGAACACCATCACGGTGAGGACCCCCTCCAAGTCACACATCATCCTGACTTGTTTGAATCCAGTGCAGGATGAACAGCAATTTCCTCCAATTAAACACTGAGACAGCTTCTACACTGACTGCAACCTTCTGTCTAGTAACTGTGTGAAGCTGAACCAGACTGTTCACAACTCTGATGAAATACTTCACACTAAGATGAGCTTTCTCCTGCATCATCACCAAACTAACTGTTTCTATCTCAGTAACATCACCTGACTCCATCCACATCTCAGCTCATCTGCTGCTGAAACCCTATCCATTCTTTGTTACTTCTAGATTTAACTACTCTAACACAGACCGGTCCCCCACATTCAACCTTCCTGTAATGTTGGAGTGATTCAAATCTCTGCTGTCTCATTTCGAGTGTTATTGGCCCAAAGTGCATCACAGGTGCTAAAAAGATACATCAACAGATCTGTTAAAAGACTATCCAATTTAGCATCGTGATAGTACCATACAGCATGATAAGTTTTTCTCAAAGTTAGAATGGGACCTACTTTCCACAGGACTATGCAGTGGTTACTCTCACGGATTGCTGTTCTGGATGAATGCTGAGGATGAGACAACATAGGTTTTCCCCTCCCTCTCTCGCACTGTTCTTCCTCATCCCTGTTGTACCATTTTGTTTCTATGTCTCCTGTACACTCAAACATGTCTGTGTAGCTCCTTGAAAAGATAACTTTAATAAAACTTCAAGTATATTCTTTTTTGATTCATGCAGCAAGTCATATGTGTATTGTCTCCTCTTTTCTTGCACTCGCAAAATCCTGCTGAGAAGAAAATGCCAGTTGCTGAAGGAACATTCGCAACAGTGGGATTCAAACCCACATCAATGAAAAGACTGGAGTCTTAATTCAGCACCTTAGACTGTTCAGCCACAGTAACTGACAAGTCGTGGTCATCCTTATTGTCTTCAATGATGATGTCGCTGCACCAAATTTTAGTCATGGAGCAGGAGAGGCCTCGAGACTGCATTACCATTTCTTAAATCTCTAACAACCTCAACCTCAACACCATTTTTGCCTCAAATCCCTGCAGAGTCTCCAATTTCTCTCAGGTTACCTCTCAAGCTTTTCTCTTCTCAAGAAAAGAACTTCTTGCTGTTTAACAGAAAGTGTGAAAGAAACATAGGAGGTCTGGCAATGAGACAAGTGAAATCATGTTAGTTTCAAGATATTTGCACTATTTCTTTCTCTCCGCAGGAATGGCTTCACTAACATCCTACATAATTGTTAAAAATTGTAACAACTATGTAGCAATTAAAGCTAAAATTCGATCTTCTCTCTTAATCATTTGCAGCACCCACAGAGGACTTTAGACCCATTTCTGTCCTTTTCCATACCCATCCTGAATCGAAAAGAGCGAAAATAACAGACCTGCTGAATTTATCCAGCACATTTTCTGGACATTTTGGGTTTCTAAATTAATTCCCTCAATGTGTCAAATGTCTTAAATGCTTGCTCACAAGGTCTTGGTATTTGCTATTTAAATAGTGCACTGTGAACACTTCAATCATCCATTTTATATGAAACAAGCACACAGTAACTGAACCGTCTTCACGCAAAAATACAAAAATGTATTTCCTTTCTCATCTTTTAAGCCCGTTTGGTTTTTTGTACCATTTAATATGAAGTCTTACAACTGCACCAGAAACCTCTGGTTAAAAAGATTCTGAAAATGTAGTCCGTAACATGAGAATTGGCAAAAGTTGTTGACACACAGAAGAAAGAAAATGTTGTGTGAGATTCAGCAAATAAAGGAACATTTCTTAGACTGTAGCTGAAAAAAATTGGTTTATTGAAACAGACTTTTTCACCATTCGACCGAGTGACTGGAGTTATACAGGGCACTTAAAGATGAGGGCAACAACATCACAAAATTAATTTTGAATGTTAAATCCTGGAGCAAGTACTGAAAATGGATTGCAATGTGAATGAGAAGAATACATTGGAACCTTGGGATTTTCTAAAGCAGTTACCTTTTACTTCCTTGGACTGCAGCGGCGTCAGTGAAAAACCCATTTGTCACCTTATAAAGCAGGATTTGAACATTGACTGTGGAAGGCCAAGTTAACTCAGTTGTTGGAACATACGCTGTTTAAGTGCAGAGTTGTGAGTACGAGCCCAACACTGGGCACCACCTGTTTATTTAGTATTTTCCCTTTGCAAATTCCCTTCCTCCAGCTATTCTTGATGACCCTTACATCCCATGAATCAGCTTAGCGAATCTCTTTTGCACCGCATTCAACGCCAGCATATCCTTTCTTAAATACGAGTAGCTAAACCAATATGGCTTCACCAACATCCAATACAGTTGTTACAAGATGTCCCGATCCTCAAAACACTAACACCTCGCAGTTAAGGCCAAAATTCCATTTACTTTCTTCATAACTTCAGCATCAGTTTAGGACTTTAGACCCATCCTTGCCCTTTTCCACACAAATCCTGAATCGAATAGTTATAATAACTGCCTGCAAAATGCTATCCCACTGAAACTTCAACCACTTGCTCAACTTTGTAACCTAAAGTCAAGTCCAGGACCTTCCCCTTCCTTGTTGGGACTTCTACTTAATGGCTGAAAAAATGCTCTCCTGGATGTATTTTAAAAATTCTGATAAATCCTTCACATTATGACGACTCCATTAATGTTGAGGAAGTTGAAAGTCTCTGCTACCATAATCCTGCTACTTCTACACTTTCTCAAAATCTGTCTCCTTATTTATTTAAAGGGGTTTTCAAAAATGTCACCTGTCCTTATTGCTGTATAGATTCCCGAAGCAAAATAACAATATCTCCTCCTCCTTTAACACCTCCACTGCCTTGCATGAAGGCCCTGTATCCTGGAATACTGAGCTGCTAACCATGTCCAAGTGACAGCAATGGCTTTATGACCCCACTAATTTGTATCCTCAAATCATCTGCCTTATTCATCTGACTCCAAGCATTAAATACCATTCACCCTTGGCAAACTCGCTTATATCTTAATTGCCCAATGACAATGCCTTCCAGACTCTCTTGTTTCTTCTCTTTTTGGCCATTATTATTTTGAACATTCTCTGGATTTCAGCCCACTGCTAAACTTTTTACATGACCCCCAACAGTACTGGAAACCCACCCCCACCCCCCACAAGGATGCAGTTCCCATTCCAGTTTAGGTGTAACCACTGTGTGTAATTCTACTCTTCCTGCTGAAGGACGGATGTTGTAAAACTGCAAAAGGTTCAGAAAAGAATTGTAATGGTTATTATTGTAATAGTGTACCATTAATACACTAAGTTGCAAGCATTTTGGGATGACTCGGTTCCCAGTTGCTCATATGAAATGTACTGACTGTCATTGAGTGAAAAATAAAAACCACAGGTTCCTCGCACTTGTTGGAGGTGAGGATAGAGGAGATAGGCTCTCCATCTCCCCTTTCAAAATAAATTAGTCTGCTTTTGAAATAAAGATCGAATGCACAGTAGTTTTAATAAAATTTATATCATTTTTTCTCCCAACTAGGTAACCAGACATGTGGTGTTTTCAAACATCATGAGAAACAAGCCCAGATAACATGACTTGGATACAGATAATACGAGCAACAAAAATTCCTACAGATTCTTGGGAACTCATTGGTGGTTAACCACAGTGGCTCAGCGGTTAGCACTGCTGCCTCACAGTGCCAGAGACCTGGATTTGATTCCACCCTTGGGCAACCGAGCATGTGGTTGTTGGCATATTCTCCCTGTGGCTGCGTGGGTTTCCTCTCGGTGCTCTGGTTTCCTCCCATGTGCTGGTTAGTGGATTCGCCAAGCTAAATTGCCCAGAGTGTTCAGTGATGCATACATTTGGTGGGCTACGGGGAGATGTGTCTGGGTGGGATGCTCTGAGGTTTTGTGTGGAATTCTTGGGCCGAAGGGCCTGTTTCCATACTGTAGGAATACTCCGAATTCTATGAAAACCCGTCCTAATGAACTAGGGAATCCCTTTTCACACACTGTGTGGGTGGATTGTCTTTACCCAGTGTGAATGTGTTGATATACAGCAATAAAACGTTATCATTTTCAAAACCTACTCTACAGTTACGTATTTGTTATTGAGATTAATGCGAAAGGATTAATAAATTAAACGCCATTTATTTCAATGCCAGAGGCCTAACAGCTAAGGCAGAGGAACTCAGGGCAAGATTGGAAACATGAAACTGGGTTATCATTGCAATTACAGAGGCAAGGCTCAAAGATGGACAGGGCTGCCAGCTTAATGTTCTAAGATATAGTTCCTATAGAAAGGATAGAAAGTCGAAGGGGGAGGGGGAAGCAAAGCAAGAGAGGAGGGAAAAGTGGCATTTTTGAGCAAGGATAACATTATGGCGTTACTTAGGCAGGATATATCTGAGAATACATCCAGGGAAGTTATTTGGGTGAAACTGAGAAATAAGAAAGGGATGATCACCTTATTGGGATTATACTATAGCCACCCCCAATAGTCAGCAGGAATCTGACAAATAATTTTGAAAGAAGTTATCTGTAAGAATAACAGGGTGGTGATGGAAGGGATTTTAACTTTCCAAACAGACTGGGAATTCCATGGTCTAAAAGGCTTGGATGGAGCGGAGTTTGCTGAGAGTGTACAGGAAAATGTTCTGATTCAGTATGTGATGTACCGACTACAGAAGGTGCAAAACTTGACCTGCTCTTGGCAAATAAAGCAGGACAGGTGACTAGGGTATCAGCAGGGGAGGACTTTGGGGCCAGTGACCATAATTCTATTAGTTTTAAAATAGTGATGGAAAAGAGTAGACCGGATCTGAAAGTTAAAGCTCTATATTGGGGGAAGGCCAATTTTAATGGTATTACACAAGAGCTTTCAAAAGTTGATTGGGGCAGATGTTTGCAGGTAAAAAAGAAAGGTTAGAAAGTGGGAAGCCTTCAAAAAAAAGAGATAACGAGAGTTCAGGGACAGTATACTCCTGTTCGGGTGAAGGACAATGCTGGTAGGTATAGGGAATTCTGGATGACTAGAGAAATCAAGGTTTTGGTCAAGAAAAAGGAGGAAGGACAAGTCAGGTATAGACAGCAGAGATTGAGTGAATGCTTACAAGAGTATAATGACAATAGTATACTTAAGAGGGAAATTAGTAGGGCAAAAAGGGAACATGAGGTAACTTAGGCAAATAGTATTAAGGAAAATCCAGTGGGATTCTACAAATAGATTAAGAACAAAAAGGATAACTATGGGGAGATAGGGCCCCTTAAAAAGCAGCAATGCCTCCTATGTGTGGAATTGCAAGAAATGGGGAATATAATAAAACAAGTATTATGCATCAGTATTTACTACAGAAAAGGATATGGAAGATATAGACTGTGGGGAAATAAATAGCAACATCGTGAAAATTATCCATATTACAGAGGTAGTGATGCTTTAAACGCATAAAAGCGGATAAATTCCTGGGACCTGATCAGGCGTATCCGAGAACTCGGAGGGAAGCTAGGCAAGTGATTGCTGGGCCCCTTGCTGAGATATTTGTGTCATCGATATCCACAGGTGAGGGACCAGAAGTTGGCTAATGTGGTGCCACTATTTAAGAAAGGTGGTAAGGAAAAGCCAGGGAACTATAGGCCAGTGAGCCTGATATTAGTGGTGGGAAAGTCGTTCTAGGAATCCTGAGGGATAGTACTTGAAATATTTGGAAAGGGAGGGACTGATTAGGGATAATCAACATGGCTGTGTGTGTAGGAAATCATGTCTCACTGACTTGATTTTTTTTTGATGGAGGAACAAAGAGGATTGAATAGCGCAAAGAGGTGGATGTATTCTATATGGATGTCACTAAGGCGTTTGACAAGGTTCCTCATGGTAGACTGATGAGCAAGGTCAGATCACATGGAATACAGAGAGAACCAGTCATTTGGAAACAGATCTGACTTGAAGGTAGAAGACGGAGTGCTGGTGGAGGGTTGCTTTGTAGACTGGAGGCCTGTGACCAGTGGTGTGCTGCAAGGATCAGAGCTGGGTCCACTCCATTTTGTCATTTATAAAGATGATTTGGATGTGAATGTACGAGTTATAGCTACTAAGTACCAATCCTTGCAGCATACTGCAGGTCAAACGCCTTTCCAAATGGCCAGCTCTCCCTGGATTCCATGTGATCTAACCTTGTTAATCAGTCGACCATGCGGAATATCGAAAACATCCACCGCTCTGCCATCAATCTTGTTTCTAACTTCTTCAAAAAAACTCAATCAAGTTAGTAAGACATAATTTCCTATGGACAAAGCCATGTCGACTATTCCCCATTCAGTCCACGCTTTCCAAATATATGTAAATCCTATCCCTCAGAATTCCCTCCAACAACTTACCCACAGCTGACGTCAGGCTCACCAAAAGTTTATTGTTCCCTGGTTTTCTGTTACCACCTTTCTTAAACAATGGCACCAGATTAGCCAACCTCCAGTGTAACAGCTCACCTATGACTGTCAATGGTGCAAATATCTGAGCAAGGGGCCCAATTGCAAGCCTAGCTTCCCGCAAAGTTCGAGAATACACCTGAAGAGGTCCTGGGGATTTATCCACCTTTATGGTCTGTAAGGCATCCAGCACCACCTCCTCCACAACATGGAACTTTTCAAGATACACATTCATTTCTCTAAGTTCTTTAGCTTTTGTATCCTTGATCACAGTAAATACTGATGTAAAATACTTTTTTGTATCTCACCCAACTCGTGCATTCCCACACATAGGCGGTCTTACTGTGCTTTTAAGGAGCATAGTAGTGTCAAAATTGGCCTTAGTCTCATTTAAAACTTTGACTCTTAGACCAAAGTCTATCCTTTTCCATAATTATTTTAAAACTAATAGAGATACAATCATAGGCCCCAAAATATTCTCGCCCCTGCTGACCCCTCAGTCACCTGCCCTACCTTATTTCCCAAGAGAAGATCAAGTTTTGAGCAGGGACTAATGACACCAGTACAAACAGCCCAAAGATCAAAGTTCATTCCTTGATTTAAGGGCAAAATCCTTCAAATGTGGTTGTGGTGAACTTGCTGGTGTGTTAACAGTTGGGATGATTGAGTGAATCCCTTTCCACACATAGAACAAGTGAATGGTCTGTCCCCAGAGTGAACTCGCTGGTGTCTCAGCAGGTTGGTTGAGTGAGCGAGCAAATCCCTTCCCATACTCGGAACATGTGAACAGTCTCTCCCCACTGTGAACTCGGTGTTTCAGCAGGTTGCTTGACTGAGTGAATCCCAGCCCACAATCAGAGCAAATGAACGGTTTCTCCCCAGTGTGACTGCGTTGGTGCATTTCCAGCTGGGATGGGTAAATAAATCCCTTCCCACAATCCCCACATTTCCACAGTCTCTCCCAAGTGTGACTGCGCTGGTGTTTGGGCATTTCAGATGAATCTTCAAAGACTCTTCGACACACAGACAATACGCATTTCTCCCTGGTGTGAACAGTGCTTCTTCCTTTAATGTTCAAAATCCTGAGATAATTAGGTTATGACAAACAGATTGAGTGTCAGATCTGGATGTGGTTTTGTTTGATTTCTCTGAATGCAATCAAAATTTCAAACTGAAGAAAAAAAAGAAACGTAGAGAGAGAGAGAGAGAGAGAGAGAGAGAGAGAGAGAGAGAGAGAGAAACCAGAAGAACACACACAAAGATTGTGAAACTCAGAAATTAATCTGGTCAATTGTGGATGCAACACTGAGGGGCACTGCTGGATTATCAGTAAAACTGAACTGGTTCATTTAATGTCCTTCAGGGAAAGGAAACAGTCAGCGTTTGCCCAAAACTACAAAAAGAGATAGAGTTTGGACAGACATGAAGGGCAGGCATTTTATACATCTGAAAATGAATCCAATTCCTGTTTTCTCCCCATACCCTCTGATGCTTCTGAAGGACTAAGAATACACAGCAAAATACCCGAAATCTGGAATAAAAACAGAAAAAGATGGAGATACACAGTAGATCTGGCAGCATCTGAAATGTTAATAGATGCAGGAACCATTGCAATCTTGAAGAAGTGTTGAGATGATCATCCACTGCACCATAATATAGGTTACACACCGAGTGCCAGAAAACGGGCCTAGCTTAAATAGGTGCTTGATGGCCAGCACCGATACAATGGGGACAGTGTGTTCAACAATTGTACCCGACTGTCTGACCCCATTTAGTTCCGTGTTTCTCTCCTATTCTCTTTTAGGAAACAGGCAGCAGCAAGTAGTGAAGAATGCAAATGATATTTCGGCCTTCATTGTGACAGGATTCGAGTACAGGAGGAGGGATGTCTTTCTATAAGGGCCTTGGTGAGACCACACCTGCAGTAGTGTGCACCTTTGTTCTCCTTTCCAAAGGAAGGATGGTCTGGCTACTGAATGATCGCAAAGAAGGTTCACCAGACCAATTCCTGGGATCACAGGACTGATGTATGAAAAGAGATTTGATCTTGATTAATCCTTCTTTCTTTTAATCTTTCAGCCACCGACAACATCATGAACTAATTTCACGTCCCATTTGCTGATTTGAGTCTTTTACTGCTAAAGGTATACTTTGGTTCCCATTCCCCTGTCATACGAGTTTAAATCCTCACCAGTGGAACTAGCAAAAGCATCAACAAGAATATCTGTCCCAGCTCTGCCCAGGACAATTGTTCAAGCTTGTGCATGTCCCACCTTCCCCAGAAACAAACAAACAGTCTCAATGCCTCAGGAATCCAAATCTTTTTAAGTTATAGCTCCAGCCATGCACTCATCTCATCTGTCCTCTTATGCTTTTACTAGCATGTGCATTGTAGCAGCTCACACTGTTACGGGATTAGATCACGAAAGGTCCTGTGGGGATATAAAAGAGTCCTGTTGAGAAGGAACATTAGGGAATTTACTTGGGTTTCTGTTAACAGGCAGTTCAAAACACATAAGCATTTTAACAAGAGGCAGTGTTTAAAGGCCCGGTTCAGCCACAATCACAAGTTTGTTACTTAATGAAAAGTAGAAGCAAAAGTCTGATCCTACAGCATTCTGAACTGTTTAGGTAATTGTAACCAGAAATGCAAACAACCAATTAACGTGAAACGGTTAGCTAAATTCCTTGAGCAAATGTTTGTCAGCAATAAAAGCAGCTCACTGCATCATTATGGAAGGCAAAGCAATAAACGGTGTAAACACAACCTCTAAAAGACCAACAACATAGGAAGGGGCAAAGGAAGATTATAAAGAGAGAAGTCAGGGCTGCAGAGAGATAAAACAATTGAAATGTAGATACGGATAATTTGAACAAATTCTTACATCCAAAGATCAACGGAAGAGTGACAAAGATAGATTACAAAATCCAAAGTGAAGATATGGTTAGTGCCTTAGTTATTTGTGAAATCTAAACAAGTTCTGTTTAACAGCTTGGTAAAGTTCTAAAGTGACTGAATTTCACCCTCGGTGGAGTTTGAATAGATGCTCTTTATTAAAACAAGAAAGTAATAATGGAAAGCGCTTAGAGTAGAAAATGAAACTTCACTTTAAAAATCATTTGCAGCATACAAATTGTTGGGGTTGTAAACTGCAGCAGCAAGTCAGAAACACTGTTTGATCTTTTAAGCTGAAGTGACAGAGGGATTTTTCCACAATTTGTCAACTGTATTACAAAATTGTAGTTACTTTATATCAGAGTTGAGTTTAAAAGACTTTATCACAATTCCTAACAATCCACACTACAGTTAGTAGAGAATTTGGAAAAGTTCTTAGTGATAAGCTACTATTTTGGTTTTTGGCAAAAAAATGTGGTGCAGCTGGCAAATGTCTGAGGAGGAATATAACTGCCAAAGCATTGTAAGGTCCCAAAGACAGACGAAGTAGTTTTCGAGCTAACCTCAGGAGATTATAGAAGGGTTTAGGACTGAACATAGTGTTGTCCACGATTGTTTGAACATAGGACATAGAACATTACAGCACAGTACAGGCCCTTCGGCCCTTGATGTTTTGCCGACCTGTCATACCGATCTCAAGCCCGTCTAACCTACACTATTCCATGTACGTCCATATGCTTATCCAATGACACCCTAAATGTACCTAAAGTTGGCAAATCTACTAGCGTTGCAGGCAAAGCGTTCCATTCCCTTACTACTCTCTGAGTAAAGAAACTACCTCTGGCATCTGTCCTATATCTTTCACCCCTCAATTTAAAGCTATGCCCCCTCGTACTCGCCGTCACCATCCTAGGAAAGTGGTTTGCTTACTGGATTGGGTATATTGATTTGGGGTGTGTGGCTAACAATGACAACAATATTGCATGTAAATAACATCTAGCGAATGGAATAAAAATATCACAATCAGCCAGGGAAAGTCTGAATGTCATTGTCCACTCTTCCAATCTGAGCTGTATTTAAGAGGGGAATTAGGCCTCATGTGAAAGCCAGGTTTGGAGTGGACTCTGGCCTCTCCCACACATGTGGTAACAGAGCTCTGAATAAAGGTCACTCGTACAACTGAACACAACACAAACTTCTCCCGACAACAATGTGGCACTGGGTGTAAGCTTGACAATACTATATTTGAGATCTCGTATTTTAGTGTATCTCTTAACTTCCTATCTTCAGCTTTCAGGTCCTCCTCCCTTGGTTTTCCTATGTCACTGGTACAATCGGATGTTCATCCTCCCACTCCAGAATGTCCTGAAGCTGCTCCATGTCATTGCTAATCCTGGCACCAGGGAGGCAACATACCATCCTGGATTCATGTCTCTCTCTATCCCTTACTATTGAATCCCCTGTCTCTACAGTCATATTTATCGTTTCCCTCCCCTTCTATGCAGCGGAGTTACTCCGAGTGCCATGAACCTGACTGATGCTGCTTCCCGAGTGGCCACCCCAACATCCCCCACCTCTCTCCCCCACCCCCAACCCCCCAACCGAACAGTACCCAAAACAGTATATCTATTTGAGGGAGATGACTCTAGCACTTCCTTTCTGAGCCTTTTACTTGTCTGATAGTCACCCATTCTCTTGCTGTCTGTGTAATCTTCACCTGCTGCGTGACCAGTCTGTTGAGAATGCGACCACAACCTTCTCAGTTACCATGGATGCTCCATACTGACTGCACCCACAGCTCAAGCTCTGAAAAGCAGTTAACCAGTAGCTGCAGATGGACACACTTCCTGCACAAATAGCCAATAGGGACACTGGTAATGTCCCAGAGTTTAATGCGGAAAACTGTGAGGTGATTCACATTGGAAGGAGTAACAGGAATACAGAGTACTGGGCTAATGGTAAGATTCTTGATAGTGTGGATGAGCAAAGAGATCTCGGTGTCCATGTACATAGATCCCTGAAAGTGTCCACAAGTTGATAGGGTTGTTAAGAAGGTGTACAATGTGTTCGTTTTTATTGATAGAGGGATTGCGTTTCAGAACCATGAGGTCATATTGCAGCGGTACGAAACTCTGGTGCGGCCGCACTCGGAGTTCTGGTCACCGCATTGCACGAAGGATGTGCAAGCATTGGAAAGGGTGCACAGGAGATTTACCAGAATGTTGCCTGGTATCGAGGGAAGGTCTTATGAGGAAAGGTTGAGGGACTTTAGGCTGTTTTCGTCAGAGAGAAGAAGGTTCAGAGGTGACCTAATAGAGACATACAAGATGATATGAGGATTAGATAGGGTGGGCACTGAGATCCTTTTTCCTCAGATGGAGCTGGCTAGCACGAGGGGATATAGCTTTAGATTGACGGGTCATAGATATCGGACAGATGTCAGAGGTAGGTTCTTTACTCAGGGTAATAAGGGCGTGCAATGCCCTGCCTGCAACAGTAGTAGACTCGCCAAGTTTAAGGGCATTTAAGTGGTCTTTGGATAAACATATGGATGATAATGGAATAGTGTGGGTTAAATGGGCTTCAGTGTGGTTTCACAGGTCGACACAACATCAAGAGCCTATGTTCTATTGTGCAAGAGGAGCACACCACAGATGTGATGTCTTCTGTTATGACTTCTCTCCAGATTAAGCCAGTTTCTGCCTTAAAAAGAATTTAATTAAGCTAGGTCCTCCCCCTTCATTTCAAACATTACTATTATAAACCTAAAGCCCCTAACTTTATTTAAGCTAATATATACTTTAAAAACTGTAAGAAAATTCTTTACGATATCAAATATCAATTGGCTGTTTCCATTAGGACTGAGAGACTTTCTGAACTGCCCAAACTGAGACTGAGCATCACACTCAATCTTTCAGTTTCACTTTCTGTTTCACCCAACTCCAAAGCACTCTCATTTAGCCAAGCAGCACTCACAGTGCAGCCTTTTCATTTTCATTGTCTGCTCACACCCACTCTGATCTCAGCCTCCCATACTGTTTCAATGCAGCTCAATGGAAGCTCAGGGAACAGCATCTTCACGTTAAATGCAATAATTTATAAACCTCAGGAATCAACACAGACTTCAGCAGTTTCAGGATCAATGGAGTTGTCAGGAAATGGAAGATTCCACCTGGAGGGGTGCTGGAATTTGTGCCCATCAGGAATTTTAAAAGGAAGTTTGCAGGTATTCAAGAATGAAAAATGTATAGACTAAAATCATGAAGTGGGCGAATGGGACTAAATATGACAGTTCTTTCAAAGAGACGAGGTGTTGTTTGGACAAATCTACCCCTCTCAGGCCAATATCTCCTTTCTCAGCTGCAGGGTATAGAACTGAACACTTATCCCAGAGGTGATCAAACCAAAAATTTGAATATCCTGCTTTCAAGTTACAAACTTACCAGGAGTATTCTCCCACGCATAGAATGGTTAAACCTCTTTCCTTTCACTGTTAAGTGTCAATGATACTCAGATCCTGATCACTCCGCTTAATGGAGAACTTGCATTGGGATCCTGGTCTGCAAATTATTCTCAATAAATATCCTGTAAAGCAAATCCACAAGAGACAAATAACGGTCAGGCCTGGACAGAAATCCAGAAAACACAAGATTGTCTGGAAAAGGCAAACATTTCTCTTGGTTTCTGTTAGTTATGTATAAATCCTCCTCTTAAAAGCACCCTGCTCCCCCACACAGAAAGATGCAGAGGTAAAATACACCCATTATTAGAGACTGAGGAAGTCAGACATTAATAAATTTGACCAGGGAGCACAAGGGGACTCAGAGCACTTTCAGTGATTTGATCCCAATCATATGAATACTGGGCAAACGGATATGCTTTAATAGATCATAATATTTAAAGCAGGACTTCCTACAGTGAGAGTGCAACAGGTAACATGAAGTTCTAAGCAAGGATTAGCGGATCCGAAACGTTATTTTTTTTCCTTTCACAGATGCTACCAAACCTACTGAGCTTTTCCAGCAACTTTGTTTTTGAACATGCAGTTCTGAACACGTTTTCGACATTTCTCCTCCATTAAATATCTAACGTATAACTTGCAGCAATTTCTACTGCCTGAAGCCAGTACTCCGCCAGCGTCAAAGGTCCTTCCCAGGAAATACACGCCGTGTCTCAGTCTGGGAAAGAAGTCCAGAAAAACAAAAACAAAAACAAAAACAAACATTTCTCTTGTCCTAATCTCCCCTCCCAAGCAAGAAAGGCTGCGCTTGCGTTCCACTACAGGTTGCCACCTATAAATATGGCGATCCGGCATGAGTCCCGAAGATCACTGCCCCTAATAAAGATGGTGGCAATTACCTCTGCCTATCGCAGCCTCAGGTCCGTAGCAGTTTTTCCGTTTGCTGCAAAACACGGGACCGGCATGTTAAAATTTGTTTTCTGACATGCATCAACGGCTAATAAAGCCTCTCAGTCAATACCGAAAGTATTTCCCTCCCGTTTTTTTGCAGCTTTCCTTTTTATCCCGTGTACTGTACCTTCGGCAAGCAGCTAACCCTCATTCGCAGAGATATTGCGCCCGCGGACAGAGGCGATCACATGATTTTCACACAGACAAACATCTCACTCGCTCTGATTGGCTGGAGGGTAGGCCGCTTCCATTGGCCCCGCCCCGTGCTCCGATTGAACCAAAGCTGACATCGCTCACAGGGAGATAGCAATAGCTGCAGGTGTTGGAGTCACAGATGACACAGTGTGGAGCTGGAGGAACACAGCGAGCCAGGCACCATCAGAGGAGCAGGAAAGTTGATGGTTCAGGACCCTTCTTCAGAAATGGGGGAGGGGACGGGAACTGAAACATAAACAGAGTGGGGGCTGGGGAAGGTAGGTGGGAAGGTGATAGGTGAGTGCAGGTAGTCAGTGGTGAAGATTTTTCCTGCTGTTCATTAGCTCTGTGAGTGATGGTGAGGGTTCATCCCGAGATGGGGAAAAAAAGGGCCATTCCTGATTCTCCTAATGTACGGCAAAACAGCTTGTATTTTATGGAAACTTTTACTCTGTCATTTTCCTCGATGTTTTGGCTGTTTCAGAGACTTGGATAGAGCAGGGTCAGGAATGGATGTTGCAAGTTCCAGGGTTTAGATCTTTCATTAAGGTCAGGGAAGATGGTAAAAGAGGGTGAGGTGTGGCTTTGTTAGCCAAGGACAGTACAACGGTGGCTGAAAGAACTTTTGATGAGGTGGTATGGGCTGAGAGCAGAAACAGGAGAGGAGAGGTCGCACTGCTGGGAGTTTTTTATAGGCCCCTGCAAAGTTCCAGGGATGTGGAAGAGTGGATTGGCAAAATGATTCTGGGCAGGAGTGAAAAGAACAGGGTGGTCATTATGGCAGCTATTAACTTCCCTAACATTGAATGGAAATGCTATAACTCTAGTATGTCGGATGCATCAGTTTTTGTCCAATGTGTGCAGGAGGGTTTCCTGACTCGGTATGTCGAAGGGCCGACGAGAGGGGAGGCCACACTGGATCTGGTACTTGGTAATGAACCAGGCCAGGTGTTTGATTTAGTGGTAGGTGAGCACTTTGGACAGAGTGACCATAATTTGGTTATGTTTACTGTAGCAATGGAAAGGGTTAGGAATATGCCACAGGGCAAGAGTTATAGATGGGGGAAGGGCAATTATAATGTGATTAGGCAAGACTTAGGAGGCATAGAATGGGTTAGCAAAATGCAAGGGATGGGGACAATCGAAATGTGGAGCTGGTTTATGGAACAGATATTGCTGTCCTTAATAAGTATGTCCCTGTCAGGCAGGGAGGGAGCGATAAGGGAACTGTGGTTTACAAAAGAAATTGTATCTCTTGTTAAGCAGAAGAGGGAGGCATATGTGACGATGAGACAAGATGATTCAGATGAGGCGATGGAGAGTTACAGATGAGCTAGTAAGGATTTAAAGAGAGAGTTAAGAAGAGCAAGGAAGGGACATGAGCAGACATTGGCAGGTAGAATAAAGGAGAACCCTAAAGCGTTCTATAGGTATGTGAAGAATAAGACGATGTCTCGGGTAGGAATAGGGCCAGTCAAAGACAGAAGTGGGAAGTTGTGTGTGGACCCTGTGGAGATTGGAGAGGTGCTAAATGCTTATTTCTCATCTGTTTTCACTGAGGAACAGGAGAATATTGTAGAGGAGGTGACTGAGTTACGGGCTACTAGAATTGAAAGGATTAAGGTTAGTAAGGAGGAGGTGTGATCAATTCTAGAAGGTGTGAAGTTCGTAAATCCCCTGGGCCAGATGGGATTTTTCCGAGGATTGTCTGGGAAGCCAGATAGGAGGTGGCAGAGTCTTTGGCCTTGATCTTTGAGTCCTCATTATCTACAGGTTCAGTACCAGAGGTCTGGAGGATTGCAAATGTTGTGCCCTTGTTCAAGAAGGGCAGTGGGGCTGACCCAGGTAATTATAGACGTGTGAGCCTTACATCTGTTGTAGGAAACATTTTGGGAAGGATTATAAGAGATAGGATTTATTATCATCTAGCAAGCAACAATTTGATTGGAGATAGTCAGCATGGATTCGTCAAGGGCAGGTTGTGACTCCCAAAACTCATTGAGTTTTTTGAGAAGGTGACCAAGCATGTGGCTGAGGGAAGGGCAGTTGACGTGGTGTACATGGACTTCAGTAAAGCCTTTGATAAGGTTCCACATGGTAGGCTATTGAAGAGAATACAGAGACACGGGATTGAGGGAGAATTAGCAGTTTGGATTAGAAACTGGCGTTCCGTAAGAAGGCAACGAGTGGTGGTTGATGGAAAATATTCAGCCTGGAGTCCAGTTACTAGTGGTGTGCCTCAAGGATTTGTTTTGGGACCACTGCTGTTTCTCATTTTTATAGATGACTTGGACGCAGGCATAGGTGGATGGGTTAGTAAATTTGCAGATGACACTAAAGTCAGTGGAGTGGTGGACAGTGTGGAAGAATGTTGCAGGTTGCAGGGAGACTTGGATAAACTGCAGAATTGGGCTGGAAGGTGGCAAATGGAGTTTAATATGGATTAAATGTGAGGTGATTCACTTTGGCAAGAATAATAGGAAGGCAGAATACCGGGTCAATGGAAAGATTCTTGGTAGTGTGGCTGTGCAGAAGGATCTTGGTGCCCATGTACTAAGATCCCTGAAAGTTGCCACCCAGGTTGATAGTGCTGTTAAGAAGGCTTACGGTGTGTTAGGTTTTATTGGTAGAGGGACTGAGTTCCGGAGCCATGATGTCATGCTGCAACTGTAGAAAATGCTAGTGTGGCCTCGTTTTGAATATTGCGTGCAATTCTGGTCGCCCCATTACAGGAAGAATGTGGAAGCATTGGAAAAGGTGCAGAGGAGATTTACCAGGATGTTGCCTGGTCTGGAGCGTAGGCCCTATGAAGAAAGGCTGAGGGACTTGGGTCTGTTCTCTCATTGGAGAGAAGGAGGCTAAGAGGGGATTTAATAGAGACATACAAGATGTTCAGAGGATTAAATAGGGTGGACAGTGAGAGCCTTTTTCCAAGGATGATGACTTCAGCTTGTACAAGGGGACATAGCTACAAATTGAGGGGTGTTAGATTTAAGACAGATGTCAGAGGCAGGTTCTTTACTCAGAGAGTGGTAAGGGCATGGAACACCCTGCCTGCCAGTGTAGTTAACTCAGCCACATTAGGGACATTCAAACAGTCCTTGGATAAGCATATGGATAATGATGGGGTAGTATAGGGCAAGGGGCTTAGATTAGTTCACAAGTCGGCGCAACATCGAGGGCCGAAAGGTCTGTTCTGTGCTGCATTGTTCTACGTTCTATGTTCGAGGTGCTTCACAGATGAGCAAAACATCGATTAAAGATATCAATTTTACGATGTATCATAAAGAATAAGAGAGAGGTTCAGGGAGGAAATTCCATAGTTTGGGTTGTCAGCAGCTCTAACCCTGGAGTGTTGTAAGTGGGGTGGGTCAGAAAAATATCTGGAAAGGGGAATTGCAGGAGTGCAAAAAACACATATGGCCTTCATGACGGCAAAGGTTTCAGAGACTGTCATTAGAGAGTACGGATGTCGCATGGAGCTTAAGGCATTACTCTGCACTCAATCCATTACAAGTCATGACCACAAAGGTACAGAAGATTTCTGATGCCTTAATCAGGCTGATCAATATTTGTATCGATGGGCTTGCAAAATGTCAGTAATCGCCTCTACCTCAGAGTCATGGTATTGTTGGGATGCTGCTACAGAAGAGGAGACAGGGAGCAAGGAATGTCACATAAAACGCTCTCCTCTTCTCACTATTTTCACTGCAAAACCAAGGGAGCACCTAACATACCACCTCTATCTCCATCACAACACTTTGCCCCACAATAACTCTGTCTGCCCCTGCACAAGGAGAAGTGGGATTCTTTTCCAGGACCATGTGGTGCCCTGAAACTCTGAGTGAAGACCAAAAGCATCTGAGCGATGAGAGCAAAGATTTGAGAAGACTGTCTGCACCTTTGCTGAAACTTACAGGAGCACCAGGTCAAAGCAATAGGCAGCATGTGGAGTACAAACTGGAATTGAGTAAGTGTGCGTCCGTACAAATTTGGACAGGCCGGGGGTTTGGGACACTTGACAAAATTTTCAGTTTCCTTTTTGAATAGTCACCTGAAATGCCTTTTTAGAACCACTTCTAACCCTTATCCATGCTCTGATCTGGAGGGCCAGGTCACTCTTGCACTGGTTTCATCCTGCAATTTTATGAAGTCAGCAACAAGATGAGTTTCAACACTGACTTTGAAGATTATTAAAAGCTAACATCGATTGCCATTAGAATGTTTTGATTTTGATTTATGTTGTCTCGTGTACCGAAGTACAGTGAAGTGTTTTTGAGAGCGGTGCAGGCAGATCATAGCAAACAATGATTTACAGATCAAAGTGTGCATAGACAGAGCAAGGCATGCAAGGTTATGCCTGCATAGGAGGTGTGCAAAGCAAGATCAACACTATTTGGAGTTACAGAGTCCATTCATCAGTCGAATAATGGCAGAGAAGAAGCTGTTCTTGAACCCCTTGATGGGTGTGTTCAATCTTCTGCCGAATGGAAGAAGTTGGATGAGAGCATTACCGAGATGGGACGGGTCATTGATGATGTTGGCAGCCTTTCTGCGGCAAAGAGAAGTGTAAATGAAGTCCATGGATAGGAGGCTGTTGCCGTTGTGGCCTCCTCTACATTGGGGAAACCAAGCGGAGGCTTAGGGACTGTTTTGCAGAACACTTACGCTTGGTTCGCACTTTACAACTGCACCTTCCAGTTGCAAACCATTTTAACTCCCCCTCCCATTCCTCAGACGACATGTCCATCCTGGGCCTCCCGCAGTGCCACAACGATGCCACCCGAAGGTTGCAGGAACAGCAACTCATATTCCGCTTGGGAACCCTGCAGCCCAAAACGTATCAATGTGGACTTCACCAGCTTCAAAATCTCCCCACCCTCCACTGCATCCCAAAACCAGCCCAGCTCGTCCCTGCCTCCCTAACCTGTCCTTCCTCCCACCTATCCCCTCCTCCCACCTCAAGCCCCACCCCCATCTCCTCCATACTAACCTCATCCTGCCCCCTTGCCCTGTCCATCCTCCCTGGACTGACTTATCTCCTCCCTATCTCCCCACCTATACTCACCTTTACAGGCTCCATCCCCACCTCTTTGACCTGTCTCCTCTCCACCTATCATCTCCTCTATCCATCTTCAATCCGCCTCCCCCTCTCTCCCTATTTATTTCAGAACGCCCTTTCCCTCCCCCATTTCTGAAGAAGGGTCTAGACCCGAAATGTCAGCTTTCCTGCTCGTATGATGCTGCTTGGCCTGCTGTGTTCATCCAGCTCTACACCTTGTATTCTCTGGATAAGAGTTTGGCTTCTGTGATGATTCGTGCTGTGCACACAACTTTCTGCAGTTTCTTATGGCCTTGGGCTGAGCAGTCGTTGCACCAGGCCATTATGCACCCAGATAGGATGCTTTCTATGGTGCATCTGCAAAGGTTGGTGAGGTCTTCATGGACATGCAGGACAGTAGATAAACAAAACATAAAAAGTAAAAGTTCAAAAAGATGCCAAGTTAGACATGCTGAGACTTTGTCAGATTTGAAACTGTTTTGTGTAGGTAACAGTTAAAGAAAGCTCTTGCAGTTCTTTTGTCAGTGAGTACAGAAGTGCTGGTGAAATAAAGGATTATAGATGTAGCAGCCCTGAGTTAAGAGGAAAACAGCACAGGCATAAATATGCAGAAGATCACGAGGTTGACTAAGGTCAGTGTTGCTTATATGAACTGTGACTGGGCACAGTGGGGAGTTAATCAGATAAGAACAAGGATAAAATAGATCTGTGTCTGTGCAGTGGAGACCAACCAGAGTCAGAAAATGAAGGCCCAAGACAGACACTTTGAAGATCAAGGCTGCAAAAACTATCAGAAGTCCTTTTAACACTGTTGTTTAGCCACTGACAGGAACAGTACAACTGTTTGAGTGTAAGTTGTTGTCTGCATTTATCACTGCAGTTTGCCTGACAGCAGATCACCTTCTACTGACTCTATCTCAATAAAGTTGATTGTTGCTTCACAGCCCAGCTCTGCTGCCAAGTCTGCTCCTGCCTGAAAAGTGTAATCACAAAAGAAGATAATGCTTATTGCCAGTCCAGGCAGGCTGTGATTGTGGATGAGTGGGGAGGATGTTCGACAGAATGGGAAATGTTCATTCTGAAGAGATTGACCTGAAACAGTGACCATTAGTCTACTACTTTGCTGCTATGCCATTTCCCATTTTAATATGCCAATTCAAACTGTGCTGGTTTTGCTGAGTGTTCAGATCACAAGACCATAATGCATCCGAACAGAATTGTGCCATTCTGTCATGACTGAATGGTGTGCAGTTCTGGTCTCACTGCTATAGGAAGGATGTAGTGAAAGGGCTGAGGATTGACAAGGATGTTGCCAGAGTTGGAGGGTTAGTGACTCGCTTGTCAAATTGACTTTATTTCTGTGTATTACAATTGTTGTTCTGCTCCAGTTCTTATTTTAATCAGATGTTGATAATAATGCCCAGACATACAAGGCAGAAAATGATCTATCTCCATCAGCAGGGTATCAACCCCCTAATATTTTGAATAATTTTTTTTATCTCATCTGCTGTCTGGTTGCATATCTCTTTCTGTTTTCTTTTTGTTTTCTTTTTCGCCACTTTGTCACTTTACAGCCTGGAGGAACATTGAAATCTATAACTAAACTGACCACATGATATCTGTTCTCCTTCTGTCTTCCACCTTCCACGCACCTTCCTTCCATTGATAATAAAATGTGAGGCTGGATGAACACAGCAGGCCAAGCAGCATCTCAGGAGCACAAAAGCTGATGTTTCGGGCCTAGACCCTTCATCAGAGAGGGGGATGGGGTGAGGGTTCTGGAATAAATAGGGAGAGAGGGGGAGGCGGACCAAAGATGGAAAGAAAAGAAGATAGGTGGAGAGGAGAGTATAGGTGGGGAGGTGGGGAGGGGATAGGTCAGTCCAGGGAAGACGGACAGGTCAAGGAGGTGGGATGAGGTTAGTAGGTAGAAAGGGGTGCGGCTTGGGGTGGGAGGAAGGGATGGGTGAGAGGAAGAACAGGTTAGGGAGGCAGAGACAGGTTGGACTGGTTTTGGGATGCAGTGGGTGGAGGGGAAGAGCTGGGCTGGTTGTGTGGTGCAGTGGGGGGAGGGGACGAACTGGGCTGGTTTAGGGATGCGGTGGGGGAAGGGGAGATTTTGAAACTGGTGAAGTCCACATTGATACCATTAGGGTTCCCAGGCGGAATATGAGTTGCTGTTCCTGCAATCTTCAGGTGGCATCATTGTGGCACTGCAGGAGGCCCATGATGGACATGTCATCTAAAGAATGGGAGGGGGAGTGGAAATGGTTTGCGACTGGGAGGTGCAGTTGTTTGTTGCGAACTGAGCGGAGGTATTCTGCAAAGCGGTCCCCAAGCCTCCGCTTGGTTTCCCCAATGTAGAGGTAGCCACACCGGGTACAGTGGATGCAGTATACCACATTGGCAGATGTACAGTGGATGCAGTCCTTCCATTGATGTTTTGTGAGGATTTCATCAGTGCCAGCAGCCGTGATCGAATCGGAGGAACAGGTTACATTGCAATTACATTTAAATCCTCCCCCAACTGAAAAATCCCTCGAAAATTGAACACAATTTCAAGGAAGCTATAAAACACATATGGAGCAATGAATTGAATTGTTAATAATGTTTAATCCGTGTGATAGGATTATAGAACGAAAAAACACTGCTGATGGTTCGAAGCTGAAAGACTAACAGTGAAATGCAAGAGACACTCAGCAAGGCGGGACACAGTCTGACACACACACTACAAGATAACCAGGGGAATGGGGAGGGAATTTGTTGGTTATCCCGGGATACAGGGTCAACAGCGAAAAGTGGGAGACACTGGATTGGGAATCGCGGGATAAAGACACGTAACTGGGTCAGAGAATGGGGACAGCACAGCGAGGCTCCCTGTGGTACTCGCCTTGGACCGCCCCGCTTTTGGGCAGGTCTGAGTTCAGTTTCCGGAAACTGCAAATTCTGTGAAGTGGGCGGGACTAAATTTGTGATTGACAGGTAGGGGGTGTTTTTCAGTCCAGAAACAGCCTCTGCTCCGCCTTTTCTTGGTGAATGTTTCCCTGCAGTCGAGTTGGTGAGTGTTTAGAACTCTGTCGGTTTCCCGGTAATGTAGGTGAACTGTAGCTCACTGTGTGTTAGATCATATCGCCAACGCTCTCTCATCCCCTTTCTCCCAATCCCCAGTTACACGCTGCTGGCTCAGTGAGTTCTGGCGGATGCGGGGCTGTGGTCAATCTCGGCGCTGGTTTCGGTTCACAGAAGACGGTTTAGTTTTTCAGGTAATGACAGATCATTCTGCCCAGCAGGACAGATTCTAATGTTGTCAGCAGGGACCATACAGCCCTCACAGACTGGGGTTAGTTTCTTTCCAGCAGAACAGACCGAGGAAGGGTCATCGGACCCGAAACGCTATCTCTTCTTCCCAGATGCTGCCAGACCTGCTGAACTTTTCCAGCAACTTCCGTTTTGTTGTCGACTAAGTGGGGGACATGACTGACATGTATAAATTTATGAGGGAAATAGAGAAAACAAGAACAAATCTTTCTGCTTAGTGGTGGAATCAGTATCGGGCGACATGGATTGATGGTAAGCGGCGGGAAGTTTTGATGAGTTGAGCGGATTTTTTTCACTCAGATAATGGGGGGAAACTGAAACTCACTGCCTGGCAGCCTAGTCGAGCTACAAATGTTCATAACACTTCCGGAACTATTGAGATGTATAAAATAAACACGGAAAGAACTGGGATGCTGTAAATCAGAAACAAAAAAGAAATTGTTGACAACATTCTGCAGATCTGGCAGCATCTTGGAGAGAAATCAGAGCTCAAGTTTCGGATCGAGTTTTTGAAGCCAGGATGTAGAACCCCCCAATGAGGAAAGAGGGGACCTAACGTCAGACAACCAACGCGGACAAGTGCTTGAAGTATTAGCGGGGAGAATTTTGCAGGCAGTTATCAGAACTCTTTTGAAAAGATTTGGGATTGTTATGGAAAAGGACAAGGATGGACCTGTAATCAAAGTTCTAACTTGGTTGATTTTAATAAGATATGATTTGGCCATAGTGCACAGGAAGCAGATACTTTCAGGTACATGTGCAAGAGGGAACATAAATGGAGAGATAAGGAGAGCGCTAAGGGAAATATGAATTGATACTGCCAAGTGAAATGAAGCAAAATGCTCTGTTGATTTACAGGTAGACATATGGTTAAAGGATAAGGGGGAATGTGTAAGGCCCATTAAGGACCACAGAGGTATCTGTGCGTAGAACTAGAGAGTGTTGGCCTGGGTCGAAATGAATACTTTGTGTCAGTGCTCACTAGTGAAATAGATGAATCAGGGAGAAGGTTTGTGATAGAATGTAAAGAAACTATCACAGAGAGAGAAAGGAAGTACTAAGTAGTCTGGAAGGTTTAAATGCAGATCAGTATCCAAGGTCAAGTGAAATGTCTCCTGTGATGTTAGGATGAAATAGCAGGGTGCTTGCAAGGTTCTTAATTCCCCACTAACCACAAAGGGACCCTTCTGAAGGGCCACCGGACTCAAAACGTTAACTCTGTTTTCTCCTTCGCGGTTGCTGCCAGAAGTGCTGAGCTTTTCCAGCAACTTTGTTTTTGTTCCCAATACTTTTATTTAATCTCTTTGACATCAGCAAGACTTTTGGGAGACTGAAAGCAAAGCTAAGTGCGCATAGAATCCATTGAAATTTGGCAAATTGGATCCACAATTGGCTGAGGTTCAGGAAGCAGAGAGGTGGGTTTTGTTTTGTTTCTAACCGCAAATCTGTGCACATTGGTGTGGCAGAGTGGCCAATGTTGGGCCCTTATTTTTGTTTTAGGTAAATGCCTTAGATTTGAATGTATGAAGGTTGATCAGTTAGTTCAGATGATGCAAAAGTAATAGATGGTAAATAATGAGATGGATAGCCTTAGTTTACAGACCGGCTGATCAGTGGTAAATGGAATTTGATCTAGATTAGTGAATAGCAATACATGGACGAGTTATCCAGTCCTTGAATTCATTTGTTAATCAAACAGTTTGTGATGAGTTGACTAGCCAGGGGAGGAAGGCTATTTCCTTTTCCCATCAACATACACCATGACATAGTCCTGGATTGTAAATGGGGATTTTGGCTGTAAGACAATTTTGCTACATGTTGCTCACTCCATAGTCAGACCTCAAATGAGAGTCTCTAATGTATGGTGCTGCAAATTGTGAGGAACGAAAATCACATTTTGGCTTTTATTGCTAATCAATTTGCTGTCCCCTAAATCTTGATCATCTCTAACAGAAATCATGCAAACATGAACATGAGGAAAGAGGCCACCATTTTAGCAGGAAAACAAATGTGTAAAGCTAAGAGAGCAAATGATGACAGTAAATTTAAGAGACGTACCAGAACCAACATTTGCGGAGTAGGCACCCTCCCTGGATTCAATCCCTCTCCCTTCCTTTGCTGCAAGTGAACAGTTTCCCGACCCTACCACCCAGAAAGACTAAAGAAATGGAAAGGGAGGAGACATTGCTTTGCTCCCAGATGTTGCACAGAGGAGGAGGTTTCACTGGAAAGACAACATCTGCATTGTGAGCCCAGGACTGAAGCAGCCAATAGGAATTGCTGTGCTCCGTGGTGATGCCTCAGGTTTCAGGCACGTGGACACGGGAGCGCCGCCCCCACCTATTGTTCCCCTCCTGCTGCCAGGGTTGCCGGGGCAACCAGCGGGCGGCTCGAATCAGAGCGAGAAGCTGCTCGGGATCTGCCCCTCCCCCTCCCTCCGGCGGCAATTGCTGAATCAGAAGGTGACCATGATCAGCCTCTGACTGTTCTGTCTGTTTATGGTTTGCCTGTTCTGTCTGTGGGGAAAGGTATGGACCATGTGGAAACAAAAAGGAAAGACCATGGAGGAATTTGAAAGTAAGGATGGGGCTGAACAGCGGGCCTTAGATTGTTTGTTATGAAATGTTTGTTGGTGAGATGTGGCCAGTGCTGCCTGGAGCAGCATTTATTGCCCATCTCAGGTGCTGTGGAGAAAGAGCTGCCATGGGCCATGTCTATAATCTTTGACTGCCTATTATGCTGGGGACCAGGCAAGTCAGCGTTTCGACTGGACCTGAAGCCTGTCAATTTCGGATGGGTAAATCATGTTAGACAAATCTACAAAAGTTTTTTTTTGAAAATGTAACTGATAGAACCCGGTGGATGGGGTCATTTGGATTTTCTCAAAGCTGCTGATCAAGTTCCGCTTAAGAGGTTAGTGTGCAAAATCAAAGTTCATAAGATTGTTGGGAATTTACTGGTGTAGATTGTGAATTGGTTGGCAGACAGGAAACAGTAGAAATAAATGATCTTTTTTCAGTGTCTAAGGCTTTGACAATTGGGACGCCACAAAGACCCTTGGACCTCATGTGTTCAAAGTGTACATCAATGATTTGTATGTGCGAATCCAATGTACTATTTCTAGGTTTGTTGACACAAAAGAAGAGGGATTGTGAGTGAACGGGACATAAAGAGACTTCAGAGTAATTTAGATGATTTGAGTGAGTAGCAAATGCATAGCAGATGCAGCATCAGTGTGAAGTTATCCACTTTGGTACCAAATTCAGAATGGCAGAGTATAATTCAAGTGGTGGTCGATTTGGAAATGTTCATGTACAAAGGGACCTGGGTGTGCTTGTACACCAGTCATTCAATACAAGCTTGTAGGTGCAGCAAGCAGTTAGGAAGGCAAATGGAACTTTCTCCTTCATTTCAAAAAGGTTTGAGTATGGCAGCAAGGTGCTCTTACAGCAGCTGTGTTGGGTTTTGTGAGGCCGCATTGAAATCTATGAGCAAGTTTGGTCTCCAAAACAAAGAAACATTATTCTTGCTGCAGGCAAACAGCAATTTCTTGTGTTGCTGAGTGAGGGACAAAAGTTATCACTGACCATGAATCAAGAAGAAGCTCCAGTTGTTGTCTTGGTTTCAAGTCAGATTTGGAGATGATGTCACTTGTTGACAACACTTTAAAGCATTTCCCAAAGCGGGAAGTGGGTGATGTTCCCTCACTTTTGCTTCATTTCCCTCTTGCAAAACAAGACAGAGTCTGAGGCACTGTTTGGTTTAGGCATACCCACTGCAGGGCCCTGCTCCCCACACCACCACCTCCCCCTGCTACACACACTAAGAAAGGAATGATGTGGATAAAGTAATCCAAAAGGTGTGGTGGGAAATACAAGACAAAATAGAGAGAGGTAGTGTTAGAGGAGCTGGAATCATTGAAAGTGGATGAGTCACCAGGCCCAGATAGATAGTTCCCTGGCGTGTTGAAGGAAATAGCAGATGTTGTGAGGATTAATTTTCAATCTTCACTTGACTCAGGTGAGGTGCCAAGGGGCTGGAGGAATGCAAATGTGCTGTTGTTGTTTAAAACAAGTACAAAGGAAATGCCATACAACTATAGGCCAGTCAATCTTACTTTGGTGGTGGGCAAACTGTAAGAATCAATCCTGAGAGATCAGAGAAAATGTCAATTAGAAATGCATGAACTTGTCCGGGATAGTCAGCATTGCTTTGATGAGGGAAGGTCATACTTAAGCAATTTGACTGAATTCTTTGAGAAATTGGTAAGGAGTCTCAGTGTGGGTAGTGAAGTGGATATTGTTTTCATAGATTTTGTTAGGATATTTGACAAAATCCCACACGGCAAACTGGTCAAAAGTAAAAACCCATGGATAACAGGGTAATGTGTTGAATTAGATCCTCTGTTTACAGTGCTCTGACATATTTCCAGTCGCAAGTTCCAGCAGGAGACTGTAATATAGGAAGCAGTGAAATTGTTTCAGAGCTGAGCATTATGGACTATTCAGCAAATTTTGAGCTGGTACTGCTGTGTTCTGTTATCTGTGAGAGATTGCATGGTCCAGGGCTGATGTGACTCCTTTAATCTGGCTCTGAATTCATGTTCACCATTGCTGTATTTCATCTCTACCCTCCTAGATCTTCTCTCTGCGATTGTATAACTTCTGTCCCTGCATTTTAGCTCTGTTTTGTGTTTTACTGTTACATCTGCTAATTGTGCCTAAATTAGACTTCCACCACTGCCTATCCCCTGACCGTGTGCTTTTGCTTTCCCAACTTGATATTCTCACAGAATTGTTAACAGTCAGAAATTGTTTTTAGTGCTCTGCTATCAACTTCTACTCTGCAAATTACAAGATTCATCCAGTTCACATTTTATAACCTACCATTTTGATTTTTTGGTTTCTGTCTCACTCTCCTTGTTTCGTCCAAATCAGCTGAACACGGTTTTCAGAAGAGGAGATTTTGCAGTTAACAAACTGAAACCAACCGTCACTCAGGATCTGAGAGAGTTACCAAACGTATCACAACCTGAATACAACAGAATATTGGACATGGAAGGAGAAAGCACTGTTCCCAGTGGGGAGAAACTGGTTCTGTTTTTGGGTAAGGCTTCAATCAATCAGCTGGCTTATCAGAATGTAAACACACTCATAATGATTAGAAGCCATGGAGATGAGGGGATTGTGGTAAAGACTTCTTTCATCCATCAATACTGAAAAATCATCAGTGTAGTTACACCAGGAAGAGGCCATTCACCTGTTCTGAGTGTGGAGAGAGACTCACTCAAATCATCCACCCTGCTGACACACCAGAGTGTGGCAAGAGGCTGTTCACCCCCACAGAGTGTGGAAAGAGATTTATCAATTCTTCAAACCTGGTGACACACCGGCAAGTTCACACTGATGAGTGACCTTTTAAATGCCCAGTCTGCAGGAAGTGCTATGAAAGGTCTGGGGAACTAATGCTCCATCAATGTGCTCACACTGAAAGAGACTGTTTGGGTGTTCTGACTGTGGGACAGCATTTCAGTGATCATCTCGGCTCACTGTATACCATTACGTTCACATTAGGGAGAAGCCCTTTACCTGCTCTGACCGTGGGAGGGAAGTCAGTCAGTCACCCCATCTGCTGAGGCACCAGCACATTCACACTGTGCAGTGACCATTCACCTGCCCCAGCTGTGGGAAGGGAATCACACAGGTGTCATATCTGCTGAGTGACCAGAGAGTTCACAAGAAACTGCAGTGATTGGGCTTTACTATTAACCGCGTTCAGGAATTAACCAGGTTCATTGTGATCTGTTTCTGCTGATATTAATAACCACCTGTTCAGGTATATGTTAATGTAGATAAGTATCAAATAAACCAGTTTTGTGTAAAACACAGTGTTTCATCTTCTTATTGTCTCTGACACAGCGGATTCCCTTTCAATTGCTGTCCCACTCACCTCCATCCTCACCTTTAACAAGAAGTATGAAAGCTCCATTGTCACTGAGATGAAGACCATCTGATCAGTTGCCTCTGCCCAGACTGGGAAAATTGCTCTGGAAAATTGGTCCGATTTGCTGCCCATGTATTTACTCACAGAGGAAAGACTATTCAGGTGCTCTCATTGCAGGACTGGACTCAGGCAATTATCAGTCTCACTGTACACCAGTGTGTTCACACAATAGGGAAGCTGTTCACTTAGTCTGAGCATGAGAAGATTCACTCAGACCGTCCACCTTCTGAGACACCAGTGAGTTCATTCGTTACTGCAGAAGTTGGATTTCCTGTTAATCAAATGCTGGACATATTCGTTTTCTCATTTGGTCTTTTTTCTAATGGTGTTAATAAATTCCAGGAGTTTTAAATGCAAATATTCAGAATAAAAACGGGCATGAATTGGCTTAGTTTTCAACTTTCCCCCCCACAGTGATCGAGAACGCCCTTGACCGCGTCTCCCGCATTTCACGCAACACATCCCTCACACCCCACCCCCGCCACAACCGCCCAAAGAGGATCCCCCTCGTTCTCACACACCACCCCACCAACCTCCGGATACAACGCATCATCCTCCGACCCTTCCGCCATCTACAATCCGACCCCACCACCCAAGACATTTTTCCATCCCCACCCCTGTCTGCTTTCCGGAGAGACCACTCTCTCCGTGACTTCTTTGTTCGCTCCACACTGCCCTCCAAACCCACCACACCCGGCACCTTCCCCTGCAACCGCAGGAAATGCTACACTTTCCCCCACACCTCCTCCCTCACCCCTATCCCAGGCCCCAAGATGACATTCCACATTAAGCAGAGGTTCACCTGCACATCTGCCAATGTGGTATACTGCATCCACTGTAGCCGGTGTGGCTTCCTCTACATTGGGGAAACCAAGCGGAGGCTTGGGGACCACTTTGCAGAACACCTCCGCTCGGTTCGCAACAAACAACTCTACCTCCCAGTCGCAAACCATTTCCACTCCCCCTCCCATTCTTTAGATGACATGTCCATCATGGGCCTCCTGCAGTGCCACAATGATGCCACCCGAAGGTTGCAGGAACAGCAACTCATATTCCGCTTGGGAACCCTGCAGCCTAATGGTATCAATGTGGACTTCACCAGCTTCAAAATCTCCCCTTCCCCCACCGCATCCCTAAACCAGCCCAGTTCGTCCCCTCTCCCCACTGCACCACACAACCAGCACAGCTCTTCCCCTCCACCCACTGCATCCCAAAATCAGTCCGACCTGTCTCTGCCTCCCTAACCTGTTCTTCCTCTCACCCATCCCTTCCTCCCACCCCAAGCCGCACCTCCATCTCCTACCTACTAACCTCATCCCACCTCCTTGACCTGTCGGTCTTCCCTGGACTGACCTATCCCCTCCCTACCTCCCCACCTATACTCTCTCCACCTATCTTCTTTTCTCTCCATCTTCGGTCCGCCTCCCCCTCTCTCCCTATTTATTCCAGAACCCTCACCCCATCCCCCTCTCTGATGAAGGGTCTAGGCCTGAAACGTCAGCTTTTGTGCTCCTGAGATGCTGCTGGGCCTGCTGTGTTCATCCAGCCTCACATTTTATTATGTTAGTTTTCAACCCAGTGTGTTGAGTCTTTTTCGTAGCTCAAACACAAGTGAGTCCCTTTTGAAGGCTCTCCGTCTTTCTTGTCATGACACGGGTGAGATGTTCAAGGAGCTGAGACCCCAGTACATTTGAGACAATCTGATTGGCTGCCTCTGCTGCTCCCCTCCCTTCCACTAGCTCATTGGGTCAAACAGCTTGCCAAGTTCTTCTAGCTTGACCCCGGATCCCCAGCTTTCTCCAGTTTCTCTCCTGTCAAAGCTTGTCTTGTCCATGAGACCCATGTTTGTTCCACTGACCTATTCTCACTAAACATATTTGCTGATCATATTAAAGTTCACCCTCCCTTAAAATTTTATCTTCCCAATCCTTTCAAAAATAAACAAGCCTGGATTCCATGGTATTTGTAAAGACTTGAACTTGGTGTTCACCAAAGAGCTGTTCTTGATCCCTCCTATTTCTCACCTGCACACTGCCACTTTTTAACATCATCCAGGAGCACTTTGTTAGTTATCACATGGTCATTGACAACTACCAGCTGTAGCTCACCACCAGCCCTGTCCATTCCTCTATTGTTATTCAATGATCCCACACCTGATACTGGACAAGCTGAAATGTCCTCCAGGGAAACATTTGAAAGAACAATCCATTGTCTTCAGTTACTGCTACACATTCCATTCTCAAACTCTGAATCTGTCCCTCTTTCTTGAGAGTAAGGCTGAACTGCACTGTTCATAGTCTCAGTCACAGACTTGACATGAAGATGAATTTTCAATCACAAAACCACACTTTCACTCACATCAGATATTCTAATTTCCATAAAGTCAGCCATCTCCACCTCAGCCCAGCTCATCTGATCCTGAAACCCTTGTCTGTACCCATGTTAAACTTGATAATTGCAATGCATTCCTGATCACCTTCTCACGTTCACCCCAGACCCGTGTGGAAATGTGAGGTCTCCCAAAATCTGTGTTCTGCAATTCCTGTTGACATTCCCGCTAAACTGTGTGAGTGCAGTCACTCCAAGCTTAAGTGGTCTGACTGAGGCATTGACTTCCAGTTTTGGAAGTCATGAGCGTGCACCATCCCTGGAGGCCTGCACAACCGGAATGAAAATGAGAGGGAATTCTGGTCCTGTTCACCCAACACCCTCTTTGTTCCCTGAGAGTGTTGCTGCTCATTTCCCTTGCTGTGTTGAACTCTGAGGCCTGCCTGCAGCAGCAGCAGTGTTTGCTTGTGGGACCTTGGTGCTCTGCTGGATCTTTTTTAAACCTGTTCTTGTAGTGAATCTGTTAATCTTGGCCCTCGTCGGCTGAAATCTAAATATTACAGCATTTATACAATTTCATTTCTCCACTCCAGTCTCTTCCTTCCCTCTCGCTTGTCTGCTTTGAATTCACCACACATTGTGTGCAGGAACAGACTGAAATCAATGAGATAATGTTTTTAGTGGGGTCATGGGAACTATGAAGAATGTAGAAGAATTAATTGAATTACTGTTCATTTTCAACCTATTTAAAATAGCCTTTCTTCAGTTTAAATGTGTTGAATATGGAAGGAACGCTTTAAAGTTTCAAAATTTGTACATGCGAAGGAAGAAAAATTGAATAAGTCCTTTTGCACTCTTGAAATGTCAGAACTGTCTGTCTCCTTGTTTGTTTGTGGTGCTGTGTGACCAAGTTAATCCCATTCTACAATTATTTGGTGGATTTCCTCCCCTGGTTTAATTACACCCATAATAAATAAAAAGAACATAAGTAGATGCAGTAAATTTTACTTATTTTAAATAAAATAATTAGTTTTTAAAGCTCAATCAGGTGGTAGGGAAGGTGATGAGTTGTGACTTCAGGATGTGGGAACTCCTGGAGACTGGTGTGATCCCAGACTGATATATCTTCAATAAGTGTTTGCGGCTAGAGGAACCTCAGCCCATAATCATTGAATTAGATGTTATAATACAAACGCTGCAAAATATCAGGGAGAAAGTTACCTGGACAGTTTGTTCCAGGTGATAGTCACAGCTCATAGGTATTCTCATCTTATTTGGTCCATGGTTAGAGGCATGAAAATACATAAGGCAGGTTTGGGGATTTTCTTACATTTCTAAGAACAGCATTTGAAATCTAAATACAGGTAAGTGTGACACTATGAAGAAACTGGGTTTGACTGTAGCAGTGTACTGGCAGACCTTCAAGAAGACATTTACCAAATCTTAGCAACAATGTATCCCAGTCAGAAAATGACTAAATAATGAAGTTAAGAATACTTCCAAATTTAAAGAAACACTGCACCCATTTACAAAGGTCAGTGGTGGGTCAGAAGATTGTACAAATTTGAGTGAACAAAGAATGATACTAAAGAACAGGAAGAAAGAGTGTTATTAAACTAGGGAGGGTTCAGAAGAGATTTACCAGGATGTTGCTAGCATGGAATGTCAGTTACAGAGGAAGACTGGATACGCTGGGACTGCTTTCTCTGGCGCATTGGATGTTGAGGGGTGACTTTATTGGGTTTATAAAATCAGGATTAATGGTAGGTGCCATTTTCCAAGGATGGGGGTTTCAAGACAAGCGGGCATATTTTTAAGGTGAGAGGAGACAAATTTTAAAAAAACACGTTTTCTAACATATGGAATGAACTTTCTGAGGAAGTAGTGGATGTCAGCACAGTTACATTGTTTAAAAGACACTTAGAAATGTATTTCCACAGGATGAGGGTGTCGCTGACTCGGCAGCATTTATTGTCCATTCCTAAACAGTTCAGAGTCAACCACATTGCTGTGGGTTTGGAGTCATATGTAGGCCAGACCAGGAAGGATGACAGTTTCCTTCCTAAAAGGACAGTCGTGAACCAGATGGGTATTCCTGACAGTTGGCTATGGATTCACTGTCATCATTCGCTTCTTAATTCCAGATATTTATTGAATTCAAATTCCACCATGGGCCACAGTGGGAATCAAACCCAGGCCCCAAAACATTCTCAGAGTCACTGGGTTAACAGTCCAGCGATAATACCACTAGGCCATCACCTCCCCATTTGGGGGGTAGTGCGCTGACTCTCAATCCCCAGGATTCCCTGGGTCACCACCGTCTAATCAGAGCACACAATATGCCTGATAGCAAAGTGTGGAGCTGGATGAACACAGCAGGCAAGCAGCATCTCAGGAGCACAAAAGCTGACATTTCGGGCCGAGACCCTTCATCAGACAATATGCCTGACTTTGCTGTCTGTTGAATGAAATTAACAGAAAATACAACCAAGTTCTGTCCTTAACAAGCTCTCCTGTATATTACAAATACGAGAACAGAGTTAGTTCTCATATCAGTTTTCTCACGATGCTCAAGCGAAGGTGAGATTTGAATTCCTGATATGCAGAAACAAGAATCCTTTCAATGTCTCAGATAAGTAAATATCATCAAGAATGCCAGAGTCAACGTCCCAGCAGCCTCAGAGAAAGGGAAGTTGACATCAACTCATAAGCTGCTCATGTGCAACTTGCAATTCCCAACACCCAACTTCAGGACTCTGATGTTCTCAGTGGCATTTCCTGATGGGAAAGCTGCAAACTGCACTCAAGCCAGGTAGGTGTTGAACCTACAAACCTAAGATCTGCAGTCAGATGTGTTACTCATTACACCATTGACCTGCTAGTGTTCACATGCTGCAGAGTTGTGGTGTTAACAGGAACATCACCATCACTGCTGCACTTCAGTGGCCCCCACTTTGAGATTAGGTGAATTTCACTGGCAAAAAAGAAACACATTTGTTCTCAGGTATAATGGGAACTGCAGATGCTGGAGAATTCCAAGATAATAAAATGTGAGGCTGGATGAACACAGCAGGCCAAGCAGCATCTCAGGAGCACAAAAGCTGACGTTTCGGGCCTAGACCCTTCATCAGAGAGGGGGATGGGGACAGTTCCCTCTCCCCATCCCCCTCTCTGATGAAGGGTCTAGGCCCGAAACGTCAGCTTTTGTGCTCCTGAGATGCTGCTTGGCCTGCTGTGTTCATCCAGCCTCACATTTTATGATTTTTGTTCTCAGGTAGTTGCTTCAGTATGCCCTTCTATCTGTGCTGGAACTTTCTGTTATTTTACTCACCATCAGCCACTCCAGTGAAATGTATTTTCAGGCTTTGAGTCATGGTTTGTTCAATTAGATTATGGATGATCTGGTAATTCTCAACACCGTTGTCCTGACTTTCCCCACTAGAGTCTCTTACTGATTAGAAATCTGACTTAATGTGCCAGTCTCGACAGCTCTCTGCAGTCAAGAATTCCACAGATTCATAACTCTCAGAGAGAAGAAATTCCTCCTCAGCTCTGTCTGAAATGTGTGAACCTAGTTCTGAAATTCTATTTTCTGTTCTAAGATTGTCCCAGAAGGGGAAACAACTTTGACCAGAATCTGTCAAGCTCCTAAGAATCTTGTGTGTTTCAGGAAGGAGCAGGGCTTATGTAGTCCTGTGACCAGTATTTAGGAGCAGCTAAATACTCAGGAGTGGACAAAAATGTGATTTGTTCCCGGCCCAGCGTGTTGATTTCATCTCTGATGTAAAACCTGCAGTGATTCAGATAGAGTTACACTGTTTATGCTGTTGTCACTGTGAGGAATTCCTGGGCATTTATCAGTTTGTACAAGAACAACAAATCCCTGAATGAGGACTGACCCTGGGAAAGGGCTGTGAGAGCACCAAATCCTAACCACTAGACTACCAGGGAACATCACATTAATTAGCCCCTCAAGGCCATGGGGAATGGAATTGGGGCTGTGAAAGAAACAAAAGATGTGGCTGGGGCAGGTATGCAGCTGATAAAGAAACAAATTGAAACAAACAAAGAGAACAGAATAGGGGGCAGCATTCACACACTAATTGTTAGTCTCGATGGTGAATCCAGAAAACTGAAGTGCTGAATTGAAAGGTGTGCTGCTTTCTTGGAGCTGACATTTAGCGTCATTGGAAGAGTGCATTGAGCTGATGACAGAAATACCAGTGTGACATCAATATGGAGAATTAAAATGTAGAACTTGCTCCAACAGGTTTTGGATACTGAGGACCAATTATACATTTTAAAACTGCAGTGTTAGATTTTTGTTAAAAGCTTCGAGCAATTTGGAATAAGGATCAGGATGAACACAGCAGGCCAAACAGCATCTCAGGAGCACAAGAGCTGACGTTTCAGGCCTAGACCGTTCATCAGAGAAGGGTCTGATGAAGGGTCTAGGCCCGAAACGTCAGTTTTTGTGCTCCTGAAATGCTGTTTGGCCTGCTGTGTTCATCCAGCTTCACACTTTGTTATCTTGGATTCTCCAGCATCTGCAGTTCCCATTATCTCTGGAATAAGGATCAGCCCTGTTTGCATTGAATGGTGGAGGGATCGAAAGGGATTAAATTCAATCTTTTTGCTGATGGAGATTCCAGTGAAAGGAAAGTTTAGGTAAGAGTAATAACGAGAAAGCTTCTCTTGGAGATTTTTGTGTCTTTATCTATGAATATTTCAATAAAACTGCATTTGATAGCCTGGCCACTGCTGGAGGTATTGGGACTAATAGGGGAAATAAGCAGATGTCTTCAGATACCAGTAAGATGGCTTGGGTAATGAATTTCAATCGAACTTGATCAAGAGCAGGGATGTGTTGTTGCAGTTATACAGGCATTGGTGAGGCTGCACCTAGAATGTTCAGTGCAGTTTTGGTCTCCTTTTCTGAGGAAGGGTTCTCTTGCTCTCAATGGAGTGCAATGAAGGTTTACCAGGCCAACTGACATATGAGGCGATATTGACTAGGTTAGGATTGTTTTCGCTGAAGCTCAGATGAATGAGGGGCGATTTCATGGAGACCTATAAATTTCTAACAGGACTGGACAGTATAACTGCAGGGAGTGTGTTCCTGATGGTAGGTGTGTTCAATCAGGGGCCATAGTCTGAGGATTCTCCTATGTCTTATGGTCTTATGACGTTAGATGCCTTCAAGGGAGAGATCGACAAATTCTTGATTTCACAAGAAGTCGAGGACTGTGGGGAGAGTACAGGGAAGTGGAGTTGAAATGCCCATCAGCCATGATTTAAATGGCGGAGTGGACTTGATGGGCCGAATGGCCTTACTTCCACTCCTATGTCTTCTGGTCTTATGAATGCGGGGTAGACAATTTAGGACGGAGATGGGGAGACATTTCTTCACCCAAAAAGTCGTGAGCCTGCGGAATTCGTTGCCACAGGAAGTAGTTGATGCTAAAACATTGAACGTATTCAAGAGGCAGCTAGATATAGCACTAGGTGTAAATGGCAGCAAAAGTTCTGGGGAGAAAGCAGTATTAGGCTATTGATTGGAATGATCAGCCATGCTTGTAATGAATGGTGGAGCAAGCTCAAAGTGCCAAATGCCCTCCTCATGCTCCTATCTTCTATGTTTCTATCTTCTGAATAGTTACAATTTATTTTGACTGAAGTAAGGTGATAAAATTAATTATGTGCCTAACATTTAATTGAAGGTGGCATCCTGCAATTAATCAAATGTGTTAGTTAGTCCCCAATTTGAAACAGATGATTAAACAATGAGGCTTGCAAATTTGGCCTACAACAGTCAAAGACATGATGCATTTCCAAGTCAGAATGGTGTCTGGCTTGTAGGGGAAATTGTAGACACCATTATTTCCCAAGTATCTGGTGCCCTTGACTTTCTGGGTGATCAAATTATGGTTTTGGAATGTGCTGTCTCAGCACCCTTGGTCAGCTGCTTTGCTGCATTAAGCTGATGGTGTTGTACTGCTGGTCCTGGGTACCAGGTGACAAAGTCCTTACTGCCAACCTGCAAACATACATACTAGGAAAAGTAGGCCACTCAGCCCCTTGAGCCTGCTCTGCCATTCAATAAGATCATGTCTGCTCCTGTATACTCCAAATAACCCTTGATTCCATTCACAAAAATCTCTGATCCCTGCAGTTGACAATTCTAAGGTGACCTCAGATTACTTCTGCTTCACAGCAATGACTGTGATCAACATGGGATGATCAATGACATGGCTAAGGTTGTTTGTGGCCAGGAATTGAATCACACACTGTTAATCGCTGCATGGGTTTCACATACAGGACACATGATTACAGATTTCTTTAACCCAGTCTCTGAGTGTCTGATTAGTGTAGTTTGACCCCAGAAGGCTCTCACATTACTCACTGAGCCTGTGTCCTCAGACATGAACAACCAGTTACTCTGCCCACTCCAAGTTTGGGAGAAACTGTTTCCTCAATTGCAGTTTGAGTCATATCTCAGCCCTTTAATCAAGATGATTCTCCCAAACCTTCATTCCTTTTTGTTTCTTGTGATCTCTGTTGACCCTATCAGTTCTGAGCTTCCACTCATTCCCACCCAGTTCTTTCTGTATACTCCATATTGAAGTGGTGAACTGTTCTCTAAGTGAACCAGGGATGTGCCAGGAGATGATGGGAGGCCCGTGTATTTCCAATGTCAACCTCAGAAGAAGGAAGATGCAGGAAATCACTGCTCATGGAGCATGAACCCTGAGATGTTGGGGAACGCTGCCGAGATGGAGGATGCAGAAGCAGGCGAGGATGACTAATTACCTGGTCAGACTTTCATGCTGGAAATCATCAGCACCAAGTTTCTCACTGCCACACGGGAGAATATCAAATTGCAAATAAATCAGGTGGGAATAGATAATAATGAGGTGTAAGTGCATGCAAACAGGAGTCTCACTACTTACCACCAAGCTCTTTGTCTCTGTTAAAATCTTGGGTGGAAAATTTGACTTTTCAGTCTTTGACATTGAGAATTTCATTTTTGAGGTCTCACCATATTTTCCCAACAGACCCACCATTGTCCACGGCGTACAGGGACTGGGAAGATTCTCATCTGTGCACTAAAAACAAGACTGGTTTACGTGATGTTTGCTGTGGGACACATATGAGGTCTTGATGCTGAAAGTGACGGAAAGATTGGGTTTTGTTTTTAAGTGATCACAGGACCTTTGCTGGATACCAAGAGGAAGAGAGACACTCTCTTGTCCACAGGAGTAACCGAAGTATGGGAACAGAAAGAATCCCGAGTTAGAAAAGAGAAGAGGCCTAAACATGCAGCAGTCATCAACAGGACATCATTTATTCTCATCGTATCTTCCAGAAAGTGAGGATACACTGTTTCAAATTACATTCATACATTTTGATTCAATAGAGTACGTAAGTTCCAGTCCAGATTTGGGATTAACAACATCAACATAAATAAAACACAACTTTCAGCATGAACTCTGTTGTAATTAACAGCAGCAACAGCACAATCCATCCCCTGCAGTTGCTTGTGAACTCACTGACATGTCTGTAAGTGACATGACTGAGTGAGTTGCTTCCCATTCATGAAGCAAATGAACACCCTCTTCCCCGATGTGACTTTGCTGGTGTCTCAGCAGTGTCCTCTGCTTTTACATTCAGAATATATTCAGAACATTCAAAATGGCTGTTATCCGTGTGAAAAGGCTGATATGAATTCAGGTCAGATTAGCGAATGAATGCTTTCGTACGCAGGGAGCATGGAAGCGGCCTCTCCCCAGTGAGAATTTAATGATATTTAATCAGGATCCATGAGTGTCTAAATGTCCTCCAGCAGTGAGAGCACAAAGCTGTTTCTCGGTGTGAACAAGCTGGTGTTTGACCCAGTTTATCTTTTAAAGCTCTTTTCACAATCAGAGCAGTTAAATAGCCTGTCATCAATGTGAGACCTAAACCCAACCTCTTCTTCCGCAACATTGATGACTGTATCGGCACAGCCTTGTGCTCCCATGAGGAGCTCAAACAGTTCATCCACTTCACCAGCACCTTACACCCCAAACTTAAGCTCATCTGGACCATCTCTGACACCTCTCTCTCCTTCCTGGACCTCTCTGTTTTCATCTCTGGCAACCAGCTGGAAACCAATTTCCATTTCAAGCCCACTGACTCCCACAGCTACCGAGAATATACCTCCTCCCACTCACCCTCCCACAAAAACGCCATCTCTAATTCCCAATTCCTTCAGCTCCAATGCTTCTGCTCCCAGGATGAGGCATTCCACTCCCGTACATCTCAGATGTCCTTGTTTTTCAAGGACCTCAACTTCCATCCTTCAGTGGTGGGGAATGCCCTCGACTGTGTCTCCCTCATTTCCTGCAACTCATCCCTCACATCCCCTCCCGGCAATAACAATCAAAACAGAATCCCCCTCGTCCTCACGTACCACCCCACCAACCTCCAATCCAACGCATCATCCTCCGACACTTCCGCCATCTGCAATCTGACCCCACCACCAAAGACATATTTCCCTCCTCACCCTTATCTGCTTTCCAGAGGGACCACTCTCTCCGGGACCGCCCTGTCCACTCCACACTCCCCTCCAGCTCCGCCACAGCCAGCACTTTTCCCTGCAACAGCAGGAAGTGCTACCCCTGTCCTTACACTTCCCCCATCACCTCCATCCCAGGCCCAAAGAAGACTTTCCACCTCAATCAGATGTTCACCTGCACATCTGCTAATGTAGTATACTGTATCCGCTGTTCCCGTTGTGGCCTCCTCTACATCAGGGAAACCAAGCGGAGGCTTGGGGACCGCTTTGCAGAACACCTATGCTCGGTTCACACTAAACAACTGCACCTCCCAGTCGCGAACCATTTCAACTCCCCCTCCCATTCCTCAGATGACATGTCCATCCTGGGCCTCCTGCAGTGCCAGAATGATGCCACCCGAAGGTTGCAGGAACAGCACTTCATATTCTGCTTGGGAACCCTGCAACCCAATTGTATTAATGTGGATTTCACAAGCTTCAAAACCTCCCTTCTCCATACTGCATTCCAAAACCAGCCCAGCTCTCTAACCTGTCCTTCCTCCCACCCATCCCCTCCTCCCACCTCAAGCCACACCTCCATTTCCTTCCTACTAACCTCATCCTGCCCCCTTGACCTGTCCGTCCTCCCCAGACTGACCTATCTCCTTCCTACCTCCCCACCTACATTCACCGCTACTGTCTCCATCCCGGCCTCTTTAACTATTTATTTCAGATCCCCCTTCCCCTCCCCCATTTCTGAAGAAGGGTCTCAGCCCGAAACATTAGCCTTCCTGCTCCTCTGAAGCTGCTTGGCCTGCTGTGTTCATCCAGCTCTTTGCCTTGTTATCTCTCATCAATGTGAACCAGCTCGTGCCCCAGCAGCTGGGACAGAGAATTAATCCCTTTCCCACTCACAGAGCAGGTTCATGGCTTCTCCCCAGTGTGAGGCCTTTGATGGGAATGTAACATTGAATGTAATGTAAATCCCTTCCCAAACATGGGGCAGCGGAACAGCTTCTCCCCGGTGTGACCTCATCAGTGAATCTCCAATTGAGATGGGGAATTGAGTCCCTTCCCACATTTCCCACAATTCCACTGTTTCTCCATGGTGACCATGTCCTTGTCTTTCTCCACGTTGAGCAATCACTTTACACCTTGTCTACACACAGAACACATCTGAGTTCACCGACTGGAGCACTGTCATTCAGGCACAGTGACTGGATAAAGCTCTCTGATGAAGGGTCTAGGCCCGAAACGTCAGCTTTTGTGCTCCTGAGATGCTGCTTGGCCTGCTGTGTTCATCCAGCCTCACATTTTATTATCTTGGAATTCTCCAGCATCTTCAGTTCCCATTATCTCAAAAGCTCTTTTCATCATCAGTTTACTGTCTCCCATTCATGTTGCATCTGTCCCAGTGCTTTCCCAGTTATTTCGCTTTCCACATTCCACAGATGATACACAGGTCCTGATAAATTGAGAAATCCTGTCAGATTTTGAAGTGATGATTGGCTTGATTTGCCATTTAGAAATTTTCCCCAAAAAGTCTCCTTCAGAAAGAAAAGCCGTCCTGCAGCCAGCACAAACTCCTGTTACACCCCTTCCTGACCAATAAATGTTACACGGTTATTGAAAATGAAAATTAACATTTTTGAACCCTTCCTGTATACTCACTGTCAGTGAAGTATAATTTCTAACCCAGGCCCTTCTCTCACGTCACCCTGGTGCATTCTGTGTGGTTACAACAGAGGCAGAGACAGGCTGCTCATACCCCTGCTCCCACTGCTCACGTGCTTTTGATCTCCATGTTGTATGTTTACCCAGTACTGTTTTATCTTTACCAGTGTAGCAGAAACACAAACCTGCAGATTCACTTCCAGTCAGGAACAGATCATTGATTTATGCTAATCTCTGATTTGAAGCACATTTCCAGCATTCACCGTTGTACTTCCTCTGACACTAAACCCAGTTGGAAACGAGATTCTGTTCCGTGTCAAGGAGCTGTGAGCCATGGAAGACAGTAGCTGGGACACATTTCTTACACACAGCAGGATTAACCCACACCGTGGCTTGGCTGTCAGTGAAGAGAGACGTGAAAGAGTGAATTGCCATCTGGCCCCCTCAGTGAGACCCTGAAGGATGTGTCCCGGCTGAAGTTCTGTTGCTGCCATTCGATTGCCCCCCTCACCCTCCCTCCCTCACCCTGAGATTGTCCTTTCTGACCTCCGGGTGCTGTTCAACCCTCAGGACAAATACAACAAGCTACAGTGATGTGTTTGAAGCAAACCTGATTTATTTTACATTTCCCTAGAATGTTAAACTTTAGCCCAATTTGAGAGGTTATAAACATTGTCAAAAACAAACTCCAAATTTCAGAACAAAAGTATCAGAAAATTCCAGCGCAGACCAAGACCATTTTTTAAAATTTATTTGTGAGATGTGGGTGTCGCTGGCTGGCCAGTATTATTTGGCCCATCATGTTTGTGTTCGTTGAGATTGAAACACACAGGTTTACAGCTTTCTGGATTCACCATTGAGAAGAGCAATTTCAGGCTGTGAACTCTGCCCCTATTTGTTTGCATTTCTTGTTTCAATTTGTTTCTGTGTCTTCTACACACCCGGATCCAGGCATATCTTCTGTCGTTTTTTTTTCCAGCCCTAACTCCATTCTTTGTGGCCATGAAAGACTAATAACATTTCTGCAATTTAATCTCTCCTGCCTTCCCCCGTGACAGATTGCTTTTTTTCCCCTCTCTCACCCCCACCTTGCTCAACACCTTTTACATTTCTGATGGGTCCCAGCCCTCTGTGACCGCACTGTGCCCCCAGGTCAGTGGCGCGAGTTTTGAATTCTCTTCCTCCAGAGAAAATCTGAAATCTTTGTGGCGCAGCTTTCCCTCGATTTCATTTTTAAAACAAAAACAGTGAAATTGTTTCACCATTGAGTTTTTTTTATTCTTCATTCACAAATTTGCAACATTATAGCTAAGCTGTGATCCTTTCAGAGTCCAAAAATGTGCAGGTTAGGTGGACTAGCCACGCTAGATTGTCCCCTAGTGTGCAGGTTACGTGGTTGGGTTAACCCTGGTAAATGCTGAGTTATGGGAGTAGAGGGTCAGTGCAGTGATGGGCCGAATGACTTCCTTCTGCACTGTAGGGATTTTGTGACTCTAACCACTTGTGATCATGGTCATGTTTTCCTCATGACAGCCCACACATCACCAGGTTCATTCAGCTCAGGCTGTCATGCTGCCTTCGTGCTTTTGTGGATTGGTACTCAGACCTTTTTTGGTTCACACAGTCTATTTGAGGATAAGAGTGAATTTGTAACTAGAGGTTTCCCAACCAAAATCACTTGCAGATTAGGAAATATTTCTGCTGCTGGCATCACTCACAAGGATCAGGAAAACAAAGGTCATTCACAAATCTTACAGAACACAGGTTGTAATTGCCAGGCCAGACTGAACAGCATAAAACTCTTTTCTCAAGAAAAGAGAAGGCCAAGAGTTAACCTGATACAAATTGGAAGCTTTGTCCCTATGAAATGAAATCATTGGATCTCAAACAAAAAATGGGAATCAGTTCTGAGGAAGAGCAACGCGACCTGAAACATTAATAATTAATTAATGTGCTGAAATATCCCTTTACCCAAATTCAATCAAATTTACTCATTTATCAATCCATCCAGGATTTTCCCATTTCAGCAAATTACAGAAACGTGAACCTTAGGTCAGTTGTTGGGAATTTATTGGAGAATGTTCTTTGGGACAGAATTTACTTATTTTTGGAAATCATATTCTGTAATTGTTGGACTAAAAAAGAACAAAATGTGAACAGTTTTTGATGTCACTTATAAATGACTTAACATTCATTTTACACATGTACAGAGCTAAAAAGTGTAATGTAATTATTTCAGTGAAATTAATGTGATCATAAGTGAAAAAAACATTAAAAACTAACTGCAATGAATGAGCTGAATAATATGTGATTATTTGTACCAGTTTTTGCATTGATAATTCAATCTTATTTGATGCCTGTGATATTTTATGCTATTAAGTGTAACTCAACAACAAAGTAATGAAAGGATGTCAGAAAAAAAGCTTTAGTTTCAGCTTTATGGACCTAAAGAATACTTGTACATAGTTGGATGATTGCACTGGAAACTGTTAAATACATAATGTCAGTGCGGACATGAAAAATAATTTTCTTGGCAAGGTGTTCCTCACTCAAAATAATTAGAAATTTATTGTGATTATGAATCTACCATTTAAAAGATAGTTACTGTGATTGACTGAAAAAAGTTATATTTTACTTAGAAAATTAGACTAAGCAATATACAGGTTGTAAATGTGTTTATTCAACGGAATATCTAGATTGTCCCAGGAACTAATTATGCACACAAAACTCATAATAGCTTGAAAAATACATAGAAACAGTGAGTATTGAATTGAGAAAGACATGACAGTTGTATCGGGCAGTTCAAATGTCTCACTATATTGGCAACATGTTTATGTTGTTCAAATAGGCAGCATGTTGGTCAAAGCAGCAGATTTTCATTTTGGGATGTGCGTCTGTTTAACTAGAATCTGTTCTGTTCTCAGTGTAAGAAGCTCTTGTTGTTGTGTGCGATGGACTGTCACTAACAGTGTAATTTACTCGATCAGCTTTCCTTTGTCTGTAAATCAGGCGGCCAGTAAACTATACACCTGCTTTTCATAGATGAAACACAGAATCATTTCTGAGCGAATAAGTGGCAGATCACAAAGTTATTTCCCTGAGAAAAATTTCTAGCACACATCATCATCAGCATTTTCTGGTAAGATTTGCTGTACAATTCTGATCTCTACCTGTAAAACTGATGATACCTGTGTTGCTTGTCAGATTGAGGATTCAGTGCCTTTATTATGAGCTGTTTTTATACAGGTGGTTGTTTCATTATGAATCTGCCAAGTTCACATTATCCTTTGACTGTAATTCTGTGAGATTACTGATTCAGAGAATATTTTAATCTGCAGAAAGTAATGTTCAGTCACATGCCTCTCCATAATCCCAAAATGCAATTGTGAATCTTTCTCGATCTCACTTGAAATGTGTGATGATCTCTCTCTTCTTGTCTATCTGTGATTCTGTCTCTGTCACTGTGTCTATCTGTCTCTGTTTGTCTGTCTGTCCGAATGACGATCTGCGTCTCTCTCTTTCTCTGTCACAGAGTCACTTATAGACAAGGACAGAGAGAGAGATCATCACACATATAAAGTGAGATCGAGAAAGATTCACAGCTGCATTTAGGGATTATGGAGACGCATACACAGGAACACACAGGGACGGAGAGCACGGGCGGGTTCACAGAGGATACAGAAGGACAGAGCGAGAACGAGAGATAGAGACAGTGTCACAAATGTAGGATGAAGACAATGACAGCCTTAGGCAGGGAGAAATGGAGAATAAGGCGAACACTGCGTGTAACACCTTTATAACTCCACCCCTCCACCATTTGTTCAGAAGGACAGAGCCGTGCATTGTTTCCAATATTCCCATCAGAGATCACTTAGCACTGTTTCCATAGAATTCAGAGTATGCCTACAGTATGGAAACAGGCCCTTCGGCCCAAGAACTCCACTCCGACTCTCAGAGCATCTTACCCAGACACATCTCTCTGCAACCCACCTAATCTACACATCCCTGAACACTATGGGCAACTTAGCTTGGCCAATCCACCCAGCCAGCACATGGGAGGAAACCAGAGCACCCGGAGGAAACCCACGCAGCCACAGGGAGAACATGCCAACTCCACACAGACAGTGTCTGTCTCTTTCTCTCTCTGTCCCTATGTCTTTATCTGTCTCCATCTTGATTGTTGTGTCCATCTGAGACTCTATCTCTCTGTTTCTGTACCTGTGTTTATCTGTCACCCTTTGCCTGTCTCCATGTGACGATATCTCCCCCCACACCCCCGGCCCTGTGTCAGTGTTGGTCCTGATGTTAATCTGTGACTGTCTGTCTCTGTCTCTGTGCCTATCTGTGTCTCTGTTTCTCTTTGTCTACTTGTGATTCTGCATGTGTCTGTCTGTCTGTCTATCTGTCTGTCTCTCTCCCTCTCTCTGCGTTTCTCCCATTTGCTATGTGTATATCTCTATCTCTATCCCTGGGTCTGAGTCTTCATGGCACCCTGTGACTATCTGTGTGTGTCTCTCCCTCCGTCACGACATAAACTGTCTCATTGATGTAATGTTTACAAGTGTAATCGTCCTCTCTCTCTCTCTCTCTCTTCCTTCAGAGCAGAGGGTCAGACAAGAGTCCCACAGCAAAAACAATGGAAGCCACACTACAAAACTCATTCCCAGCCACTATGTGACCCTGCCCTGCCCGCCCTACACACCCTGAGAATGACCAGGGCAACAGAAGGGCAGAGAAAGGACCCACCTCACAACTAAATGTGCCCCTGCAAGAGGCACAGCATGCTGCCTGTGAACAAGGTGAATTGTTCCTTTCCTGGCACTGTGCCCCTTCCAGGAACTACCTCCTAACTCACACTGTGGCATTCCCTCAAATAGATGGACTGCACTGGCTCAACAAAGCAGAGTGCCATCACCTTCTCGAGGGCAGGTGGGAAAGGGAAATGATAGCTGACTCATCGAGTGTCTCTTAGATCCCATGGAGCAACTTCAGACCCGGTCTGTGATTCGCTCCCTCGCTCGCGCTCTCCGTCTCTGTGTGTATCTTTGAACCTCGCCTTGTCCTTGTGTGTTTGTCTCTCTCTCTGTCCCCCTCTTCCAGTGTCCAATATTCTTCCAGTTCCTTCATGGGATGTGAGTGGCCATTAGCCAGTGATTGAACCCTTTGCAGCCCATGCGGTGTAGCTCACCCACAGCATTGTGAGGGTGGCACTTCCTGGACTCAGACAAGTGACAGTGTCAGAATGGGCATATCATTCGGGCCAGTGTGCACTGTGTCTGGGAGCAGAGATTGGAGATGGTCATGTTACAGGCATGGACTGCTCTTGTCCACTCAGGAGTAGTGGGTGCTGCTTTGGAAGACCATTTCTGGAAGGAGATGCTGAATAATCCAAAGTGATCTCTGGAGGTCCTTGGAAATGAAGCACAACTCTGTCCCTCTGAATCGATGGTGAAGGGTGTTGCTCTCATTCTTCATTTGTCCCTGCGTAAATCTGTCATTATCTTCATCTTACATTTGTGACTCTTGCTCTCTATCTTGTGCTCTCTCTCTCTCTGTCCCTCTGTGAATCTTTTTGGTCTCTCTCTGTCCCTGTGTGTTCCTGTACATTTCTGTCCATATCCCTGAATGCAGCTGTGAAATTGTCTCTGTCTCAGTTCATGTGTGATGATCTCTCTCTGTCACTGGGTCTATCAATTTCCCTCTGTCTCTGTATCTCCCTCTGTCTCTCACTCAATCGTTTTGTGTGTGTGTGTGTGTGTTTCTCCCTTTCTGTCCCGATTTCTCTCTCTCCCTTACCACACCCTGCCGCCCCAAATATCTACAAATATCTCTCCCTCCCTCACTACATAAACTCTCTAACTGATGTGACATTTACAAGTATATTCATCCTCTCTCTCTCTTCTTCAATGCAGAGGGTCAGGATTGTGTCCCACAGCAATAACAATGGAAACAACGTTCCTGCACTCGTTCCCAGCAACTATGTGACGCCTCACCACCGAAAATGACCAGGTGACAGAAGCACTTGGAATTCATCTGCCAGCCACCTGCATGTGTCCCTGCAAGAGGCACAATGTCCTGACTGTGATCAAGATGGTTGCTCCTTCCCTGGCACTGTGTCTCACCCAGGAACTCCCTCCTAACTCACGCTCTGGCCTTCCCTAAACTAGTTGGACTGCTTTGTGTCAGTGAAACCAACCACCATCACCTTTCTGAGGGCAGGTAGTGAAGGGGAATGACAGCTGGCCCATCGAGTGTCCCTCAGACCCCACAGAGCAACTTCAGACCAAATCTGTGTGTGTGTCTTTCCATGTGTGCATGTCTATCTCTAGCTCTCTCTCTCTCTCTTCCTGAGTAGACCTGTGTCTCTCTCTGTCCCTGTGTGCATTTGTGATCCTCAGTTTCTGACATGACCTGTAATGTGTTTGTCTCTTTCTATCCCCATGTATATATTTCTCTTGTCTCTCTCACTACCGTGTCTCTGATTCTCTCTGCCCCGGTGCTTATTTATTTTAATCACATCTGGGATGGAAACATTTCTGGACAGGCCCGCATTTCTTGCCCATCACTGACTGTGCAGAGAGCTGTGGGCCTGGACTCCATGATAGGCCAAACCAGACAACGAGCATTACTGAATCAAGTGTTTTCTTTTTCCCAAACAGTGACAATGGGTTCAACATCATTGTTGCATTCTCAGCTCTGAATTCTTTATTGAACTTAAATTCCACCCTCAGTCGTGGCTGGATTTGAACCTGGGTGCCCTGGACTTCAGCTGAGTTTGTGTGTGAGCAGTATTGATCATACGATGAGGCCTATTTCTCTGTCCTTTCGGATTTCATGGTTTGCCTCTTATGTACCTGTGTGTTTCTGTGACTGTCTCTGTCCCTGTGATTATCATGTTGTGATTGTGTTGAAGGATCTGCTGGAGACTGGGTGCTGAGAGTTCCCCTACGATTATCCAGGATTGCAGTAAATGAGCTCTTTCACTGGAATGAGGCTGCAGTTGCTATTCTGACTATTCCCCAGCATTCCTGAAAAGTGGGAACTGGGCACAATGAGACTGTGGGGGAGATGCACTCAGACAGCGTAGCAGTGAGTCATTGGTAAGGTTTCGGCATCTGTGTCTCCTTGTCTTTGTGCCTAAATAAGGGGTAGGCCATTTTGAACAGAGTTGAGGAAAAACTTCTTCACCCAGAGAGTGGTGGATATATGGAATGGTCTGCCCCAGAAGGCAGTGGAGGCCAACTCTCTGGATACTTTCAAGAAAGAGATGCACAGAGCTCTGAAAGATAGTGGAATCAAAGGTTATGGGGAGAAGGCAGGAACAGGATACTGATTGTGGATGCTCAGCCATGATCATAATGAATGGTGGTGCTGGTTCAAAAGGCCGAATGGCCTACTCTAGCACCTATTGTCTATTGTCTATTGTCTATTCTCATTCTCCAGTGTCCAATATTCTTCTATTTCATTCATGGAATATGAGTGACAATCAGTCAGGGTGCGAACCCTTTACAGTCCATGAGATGGAGCTCACCCACAGTGTTGTGAGTGGCACTTCATGGGTTCAGACCCAGCGACAGCATTGCAATGGGAATATCGTTCGGAATCAGTGTGCTCTGTGTTTGAGAGCAGAGAATGGGGATGGGGATGTTCCCAAAAGGATGAAAGCAGTCAATCTGGAATAGTGGGTGCTGTTCTGGAAGATCATTTTTGGAAGGAGATGCTGAATAATCCTGAGTGATCCCTGCAGGGACCTTTAAATGATGTACAACTCTGTCCCCCTGTACTCATGGTAAAGGGGAGTGAGTGTCTGTCTCAGTCTCCATTTCTCCTTGTGATAACAGTGTCATCGTTTTCATCTTAGCTTTGTCTCTTTCTTTATCTGTCTCATGCCATTTCTCTGTGAATCTGTTTGTCTGTCTCTCTTTCTGTGAATCTCACTCCATGTTGCTGAATGTAGCTGCGATGTCTCTGTGATCGGTTCATAAGTGTGATAATCTCTCTCTGCTCCATGTGTCTATCTGTGGTTCTGTGTGTGTCCCTATGTATATCAGTAATCTCTCTATGTCGCTGTGTATATCTGTTTCTTTCATTCATGGATTCCCTACAGTGTGAAAACAGGCCATTCAGCCCAATAAGGCTATACTATCCTTCAGAGCCTCCCACCAAAACCCACACCCCCATAACCCATTTGTTATATACATTGCTGAACAATTTAGCGTGGTCAATCCACTTACCCTGTACACCTTTGGACTGTGGAAGGAAAACTGAGCACCCAGAGGAAAGTCACGCTGACTTGGAGACCATGTGCAAACTTCACACAGTCACTCAAGGATGGGAGACAACCTGGGCCCCTGGTGCTGTGAGGCAGCAGTGCTATCCACTGAGCCATGGTGCCTATGTATCTATCTCTCTGACCCTGTCTCTATCTGTTTCTCTTGCTCTATCTGAGTCTGTGTCGATCTATGTCTCTCCCCCTCTCTCTCTCTCTCTTTCTCTCTTTCTCTCTCTCTCTCTCTCTCTCTGTCTCCATGCGTCTATCTGTGGTTCTCTCTGCCCTGTCACTGTGTCTATTTGTGATTCTCTCTGTCACCGCACCTCTCTGTGTCATCCTCTCTCTGTCTCTCTCAAAACCTGTGAAAATCTGTGTCTCTCCCACCCTCGCTATATAAATTGTCTAATTGCTGATACATTTACAAGAGTAATCATTCTCTCTCTCTCCATTTCTGTGTCATTCTGTGTGTGTCTCTCTCTTTCTTTTTGTCCCTGTGAATATATGTGAGTGTGTGCATGTGTGTATGTACAAGACTGTATGTGAGAGCGTCTGCACACACGAGAGTGTGTGTGATTGAGAGTAAGGGACTGAGTATGTTTGAGACCCTTTACTGGGGCAGGGGAAGAAACACATGATTTATAGACAGTCACATAATGAAATTCCAGGATGGAATCATTATCACAAACTTTGCAGTCCAATAGACACACTCACATGCATGGTCTTTCTTTCTTATGCACGCACACACACAGAGCCTGTCTTTGGGTCTCTCTCTCTCATGCGCACAAACACACAGAGACACGCGCGCGCAGACACACAGACACACAGAGACTCACACGCGCGCACACAGAGACTCACATGCGCAAACACACAGAGACACATGTGCGCAGACACGCAGAGACTCACACGCACACAGACACACAGAGGCACACACGTGCGCAGACACACGCGTGCACATACACACAGAGACAGACCCGCACGCGCACACGCGATTTACCTTGATGTTGCTGATTATGGACGATTTGAGGGACAAAGAATGGCCGGATATATTGGGATATTTTTCACTGAAGCGTAGGAGGTTTAAAGGTGACCTGATAAGGAGTTTATAAAATAATGAGGGGTATAGATAGAGGTAATGGTAGCTGTCATTTCCCTAGGATGGGACTTTCAAGACTAGGGGACACAATTTTAAAGGCGAGAGGAGAAAGATTTAGAGAAGACATGAGGGGGAAGGTTTTTACACAGAGGGTGGTAAGTGTGTGGAATAAATATCCTGAGTAAGAGGTGTGTGTGAGTACACTTGTATCACTTAAAATACATTTGGGCCGGGGCAGGCAGATAAGACTAGATTAGTTTGGGATTATGGGAGAGAGAGATAATGGGAACTGCAGATGCTGGAGACTCCAAGATAATAAAATGTGAGGCTGGATGAACACAGCAGGCCAAGCAGCATCCCAGGAGCACAAAAGCTGACGTTTCGGGCCTAGACCCTTCATCAGAGAGGGGGATGGGGGGAGGGAACTGGAATAAATAGGGAGAGAGGGGGAGGCGGACCGAAGCAATGGGAGAGAGATTCCCTGAGGTTGGTCCGGAGGGAGGAGGGTAACTTCTTCAGGTTAGGCATCCCTGGAAGAGGCTTCGCAGTGAGGTTAAAATAGTATCAGAGATAATGGGAACTGCAGATGCTGGAGACTCCAAGATAATAAAATGTGAGGCTGGATGAACACAGCAGGCCAAGCAGCATCCCAGGAGCACAAAAGCTGACGTTTCGGGCCTAGACCCTTCATCAGAGAGGGGGATGGGGGGAGGGAACTGGAATAAATAGGGAGAGAGGGGGAGGCGGACCGAAGCAATGGGAGAGAGATTCCCTGAGGTTGGTCCGGAGGGAGGAGGGTAACTTCTTCAGGTTAGGCATCCCTGGAAGAGGCTTCGCAGTGAGGTTAAAATAGTATCAGAGATAATGGGAACTGCAGATGCTGGAGACTCCAAGATAATAAAATGTGAGGCTGGATGAACACAGCAGGCCAAGCAGCATCCCAGGAGCACAAAAGCTGACGTTTCGGGCCTAGACCCTTCATCAGAGAGGGGGATGGGGGGAGGGAACTGGAATAAATAGGGAGAGAGGGGGAGGCGGACCGGGATTATGTTTGGGATTATGTTTTGGGATTTTGGGATTATGTTCGGCGTGCACTGGTTGGACTGAAGAATCTGTTGTTGTCCTGTCGGACTGTCTGACATACGCACGCACGCACACACACACACACACACACACACACACACACACACACACACACACACACACGTGCATGTACTCACACACACACAAATGTGTATGCTCACATACACACACGTGCACACTTACACACAAATGCATGCACGTGAGCACACACACGTGGTCACACACGTACGTGCTCATACTACACATGCGCTCTGAAACACACGTGCACGCTCACATACATGGATGTGCACACTCACACACACATGCACGCTCACACATACACACATACACACACACGCACATGCACACAGGTGCATGCACATACGTGCACACACACAAACACACGCTCACGCTCACATGTACATGCACATACTTGCATGCTCACACACACACACACACACACACACACACACACACACACACACACATACACGCTCACACACACACACACCCACACATGCTGACCCCTTGAGCTCAGAACCTCACTGACTACGCCCCTTGGCAAAACCTGGATAAAGTGCTCCCAAAGGCTCTGGTGAGGGGTCTAGGCCCGAGGCGTCAGCTTTTGTGCTCCTGGGATGCTGCTTAGCCTGCTGTGTTCGTCCAGCCTCACATTTTGTTGTCTTAAAGTGCACCCATGTTCTCCACAGTCCTGTGCCGGGGGAAAAGTGGGAGCAGAGATGGGGAAATGTGGGTGTTTGAGGGGCAGAGATATGATCAATGCTTTAAATTCTCAAACTCTACTGACATTTTCAGGAGGAGGAGAAGAAACAAAGTTTTGAATGTCAAGTTTGAAATGACTGTCTGTAGTGCAGGCCAGGGAGAGACAGGGCAGAAGAGGGTGAGAAAGAGAGTTTGATTCTGGGAGCCACACTGACAGCAGGAAAATCCCGAGAGATCCTCAGCAAATATCCCCACTGTATTTCCATTCCTGTCTCCTGGGGCGTCTGCGGTCAGGCTCTTAGGTGCTATTATGAGACCAATGTTAAATATTTTCAAACTGCACTGACAGAACTAACACACCTTTAAAAAGGGTTTCAAAGAACAAGGGTTGGTAAAGCTTTGCTGCTGGAGAATTAACATTTCAATGACCAGGAAAATCCAACAAAAGACTCCAATCTGGGGAATTACCATCTCTATCACACAGAGGCCTCCCTAATGAGCAGACTGAGCGACATTGCAATGAGTCAGAGGTGGAGTCTGCAAACCATTCACTGAGAAATGTATCAGATTCATCCTGACACAGTGTAGTGAGCAGCTCTCCCTGTTTGGTTGAGATTGTGTGTGTATGTGTGTTTATTATTATTTTAAACCTCTGGTTTATTACCACCTTATGATTTATTTGGTAGTTTGATGTTGCTATGATGTTTTGTAATGCCATGGAGGTGGGGTAGTGCAGATAAGCCTGGCCTCCTGTTGTGTAATTTTGCTGCAAAATGCTGTAGCTCCCGCTTTCAACTAATCTTTTCTCTTTTATCCCCAGGAAATTCTGATTTGGAAAGTTACAATGTGAAGATCCAAAATGTCTGGGGCCAGGAAAGCTTTGCAAAAAAAAACTTCCAGAGGGGGACAACATTGGCCTGATGCCTGTTCCCACTGCACCCCGTGAGGGGCCCATATGAGTCCTGTCTCTTTCTGACCCTGAGGTTTAATGTGGGTTATGGAGGAGGGCAGTGTGATAAAATGTGACAGTGAGAGAAGGATTTGAAGAATTGAAAGAGTAGGTCAAACAGGAGAGCCAGGGAGAGTATTTGAGATTGTGAATTAACTGTAATGTCAGTTTCTGGGGTCACAGGAAATAATTAAACTGAGCCAGCATCGCAGAAGGGAATAAAATCAGATTATCTGACTGCTGGGACACTGCTGCATGTGGGATCTTGCTGTGTATTAAATGCCCCAGTGCCATTGTTACAGGCAGTGGCTGTTTTAATCAGGTAACCCACCATTTCAAAGCTTTACAAAGGGACTGGCATGGAAACTCAACTCATCACCTGATATGTTTGTGTTCAGATGTTGCTGAGACATTGTCTGTGTGACAGAGAGGAAAACCCAGGATCTTGCTGCACTGTCTCTGCTTTGCCTTGCAACTAATGCTGTCTCTTTTTTTTCTCCAAAGGGACCAGTTTTTTTTTTGAAGAACCAAAGGGGAAGCGTTTGGGGCCCACAAGGCATAGAACAAGGGCTTTCTCCAAAGGGGGCATCATCCTGAGGCTTATTGGACAGGCTGCACCCCGGGGTTTGAAGCTTGGGGTTAAAGTAATCGGGGCCTTGGGATTTGACACAAACATGTGTCAGGGCTCCCCAAGGAGGAAATTAAAACTGTAAATGTGAAATCTCACAAAAAGCATGTTCTGTTGTCAGAATAATAATGTGAGAATGTGAAGTCAACATTGGGAGTGACAGATAGACTTGCAACAGGGAGAGGGGCAGGAGAAAAGGGAGAGGGAGGGAGGGAGACATATTTGAGATTCTTAAGTATCTATCATGGTAGTGCCTGGGGATACAGAAAACATTTACGATTTAACCAATATTCCATAACAAAGATTGAGTTTATCTTGTTCCAGACACATTGCTGGCAGTGGGATCTTGCTCTGCCTCATGGGCCTGCAGCAATGCAACTGTCTCGATGATCTCCTCCTTTTAACCCTGCCTCATGGGTCTGGGATTGAAATTTCCCAAAGTTTTCACCAATTCAATCAGAGCCTGGCATTGATAAGGGATGGCTTGTGTGAAGGAGAGACATCAAACCCCACCTCTTGCTGTGTGATTTCTTTAACAATGTCCTTCCTTTCCAGTTCCAATAATTTTCCCCCTCTTGCTCTGTCCATTTATTTTGAAACTACAATGGGACAAGAAATCCTTTCCATGGACCCAGGTTTTCTCCACAGCGAGGAGGGGTGGGGCTCAGGCATTGGCCAGCGGCCTGTTCAACAGGCTGCAGACCGCAGGGCCCATGTGAGTTGTATTTGTTTATTAACTCAAGATTTGAATTCCTCTGTGGTAGCCTGGTTTTCTTTTCGGAGCCTCCAGGTAACTTTTAAAACCTTTTGAATCCTGGGGTTAAAGAAAGAAGCCTGGGTTTTGACACAAACATGTTAATTCTCCTCCCAGGGAGTGTCTGACAGACAGGACTCCCCAAACAGTAAATTAAAACCATAAATGTGAAACTCTCTTCAAAGACTCATTCTCACTTCAGAGTAACATGTGATGTGTGTAGGCCAGGATGAAAAAAATTGATAACCACATAACAAAAACATTATTTGGCCATTTTACTTCAATCCCCTGAGTATCTGCGAGGGCATCTCAGTCTTTCTCTCCCTGTCTCCTCTCCTGAACCCCCTCCAGCTTCCTCTCATTGTTTTTTTTCAAACAAACAGAAACAGTGAGGGAGTTAGAAATAATTTGCAATACAAAGTTTTTTTTAACAAAAAACACAGATGCAGACAAAAAGAGTGAGCCGGAGGGAGTGAGGGATAGAGGGACAAGATGTGTCTCTGTATCTGTGCTGGGAAACGGAGACAGGGTCTGGGGGAGGGGGCATGTTGTCGGGGAGAGAACTGGAGTCTCCAATATCTCTTCACTGCCCAGCTCCAATCACTTTGTTCTAGAAAGTGCCATCCACCAAATTACATCCTGGGATGGAGGGGGTGATTTTTGTCCCAAAGAAACGGATAGCCCCTTCCCTGAATGGAAATTGTGATTCAACACATTTTGGAGCAGGAAGGGGTGACCTGTGGAATCACACTGTGTATCAATGGCCTGCAGCATTACTGGCACAGAATGCTGGGAAACAGTGCCCCCGTTTAGAAAAACAGAATATCCTCAAATATCAAGGTCAAAAACGTTTTAAATGATAAAGATTACAATGCACAAGATTAAATCTGGGAGAGAGAGAAAAAAAAGATCAGAGATGAGGGGCCGGGGAGGGAAGTGAGAGAGGAACAAAGACAGAAAGATAAGAGATTTAGAAGGGAGAGAGAGTGACACACAAAGAGGTGGGAAAGAGAGAGTGAGAGAGAGATATCAGAGGTGGAGGGGAGAGAGACACAGAGAGAAAGAGAGAAGTATGTTGAACTTCACAAATAGCAAGATTGCTCCCTCTTTGTCAGCCTGGAGCCAGAATTGAGCCCTTAACCAGCAAGAGTGAGACACACAATCTGTCTGCAGTCATACTGCTGCTTGTGGGATCTTGCTGTGTGCCAAATTACCTGCAGTGTGGCCTACATTGCAACAAGATGCCCAGTGTCCAAATGCTGCTTACAGAGCCTTTGCTATTACATTTTCTTTGTCTCTCTGTCTCACTCTGTCCATCTCCTTCTCCACGCACCTTCCTCAGACTGGGGTCTTCCTCACTTTCTCTCTGACCATATTCTGGCTCTTTCTTTCTCTCTTACTTTATCTCTTCCCCCTTTCCCTCTCTCCATTGCCATTCCTCAGTTTAGGGCTTCCCCACTCCCACCACTCTCTCCAGACCGTCCCACCATTTTAGACAGTCAATGCCGCAGTGTGACAGGTCAGGGTTACTAAATGGCAGGGGTGACAACATTTCAGACACAGAGGTATAATTCAGAGACAGTGTTGGGGGGTTTGAGAGATGGAGTCAGAGAGGAAAAGCTTAGAAAGGCGGGGATGGGAGTGAGATCGGAGGGCAATGGGAGAGGGTGGTGGGGATGTATGGGAGGTGGGGAATAGATACAAGGGCTGGGGGTAGGGGGTCGCTAGTCATTGGAATCTTGCTGTGCAGTTGTTTATTCGTTCCAACTTGAGCCCCTTCTGGGTGTTGTGTATGGGGATGGGGAGAGGGGAGGGCTGGGGGAGATCAGGAATCCTAACCCTATGTGAAGTTTTGTGAGTCATATCTGTGTTTCAGATGGGGCCACGTGGCAGCAAGCAATAAATGGAAGGTACAGGCACCACTCGAATGAAGTATATTGGCGAGCTGAAGGCTATAGGAGAGGGAGGGGTGGGGTGAGCTGGATACTCCTGTCCATCCATCAAACTGTTTTCTTTCCTGCATTTCATCTTGGAATATCTGGGAAAGACTTCCCTGGACTTTTTGTCATTTTAATGGAGAGGTGGGTGGGTAGGGTGGGGGTGCCAGGATGTGGAAAGGGAGGAGTAGGATCCCACGACCTCCTAACGCCACCCCGTGTTCCAATCCCACCTCTTGGCCCCTCTCGGCCCGTCTGTGAAGTTTGGGGGTAAATGGAGGGAATTGTTCCCTTTGACTGGGACCTTATTCTGATCTCTGGGAGGGGTGAGAGTGAAGGATTGGGGGATCAGTGCAGGCTCTGGGACAGGGGACGGGCTCAGCATTAGAAAGGGGCAGAAACTGCAGGGTCTGATGTCCCACCCACCCTGCACTCCCTCTACGCCAGTGTTCAGGATGAGTTAAGCTCCTCCATCAACGTATGGCCATTTTCACATTTTGCTGTTTGTGGGATCCTGCACAGCGGGGAGTGTGGTGGTGGGGGTGGTGTGAAGATGGGAGTGTTGGAGGGAAAAGGAATACAGCTGAAGCTGGTGAGGTGGTGGTGAGAGGCTAACTCCCGTGTTCAGTCTGAGCCAGCTCCAAGTTGAAATGGGAGACTGTAATATTTGCTGGTGGGTTCAGTGGGGGAGAGGCCTGTTTTAACATTGCAGCCCGTGGCGGAGGGGCGGGCTCCAACAAGGTGTTGAGGGAGTCCCTCAGCAGTCCCACACACAGCTGCCAGTGGGATCTTACTGTGCACCACCGCAGCCTGCACGTCACCCTCGTGTGTGATGCAAGGCTTTCTACAGTGCCCTGGGCTGAGTCTGCTGACGCCCTGATAGTGAGTGTGGTGAGTGGGTGTGTCATCCCTAATTTCCTCACCAACCCCCAGCCCAGACCCACCCCACCTCCCGTCACCCCCTCAACCTCCAAAATGTGACACTGACGTTGCAAATATCCACAAGACACAGCGGGGAGATGGGAGCACATGGCAAACATGAGGCAGGAGAGGGCATTGCTATTGAAACATGGAGGAAATGGAGAGTGTGAGGGACATTGACTTTCTCCTGCTTGAGAATCGATCAACAGAGATGGATCAATGGATAGGGGCAGAGAAAAGGAGAGAGACAGAGGCGGGGAGGGAGAGAGACAGGTGACTGGACACTTTGGAAGGTTCATCATTAACATTTCATGTAGAAACAGCACCAATCCCAGGTGGATTGGGCATGGGGTTTGTGCCTGCTGAATGGGAGGGGACAGAGGGGAGCGTTGGTCATTTCTTTGTGTGTTTGTTACTGCTTCACTGGAGTATCAGAGAACAAGCTGGAGTGGGGTCATGGAGAGAGATAGAGAGGCATGTTCTGGGGCGTGACTCCCCACCACTGAGTTTCTGTCCAGCCTCTAAGAAAATAAACCCTGAGGGCAGTCAGAAAGCATCTGCCCCTTGATCCCAGTTGAAATCTCTTCCATTTCTCAAAACCCCAGGGAAAATGCTGATGAAATGGGGAAATGTTGGATGTCAGTCAGTGGCAGGATTGCCTTTGTTTCTGTTTATTTTTATTTCAATCTAATTTGATCAATTTCTGTCTGTCTGTTTTTTGCTCTCTCTTCCCCCATAACCATTCCCCCCAAAAAAGGCACCTCTGTCTCTGTCTCTCTCTCTGTGCTGGGGCAGGCGGGGAGATACCTGACACTGAAGCTTGCAGACAGAGTAAGGCACACAGATTCTGGGAGTGGGGATGGGGGATGTGTGAGGGGGTGTGAATCCCAGCCCTGGAGTAAATATCTCTCCTGCCCTTCCCCTCAAACAGAAACACTGGGACAGCCCTGAGGCAGTTTGAGACATCTTCCTGTTCCCTGTTCCCTGGGTTTAAAATCAGGAGCTGTGCTGGTGTTTGGGTGGGGAGGGCGGGGTGGGGTGAGGTGAGGAGAGTGTGAGGTTGTGGGTGTTCAGACAACCAGCAGTGGGATCTTGCTGTGCTGGGTGGGGAATGTCTCACATTGCTGAAGCAGCAAGTGGTGCGATTTTGCTGAGCTTTCGGTGTTTTTTAAAAATTTTAATCCATTTTCATTTCTCTCTGTCTTACCTCCACCCCCACGGTGATTTTATTCAGGAGCTGAAACTCGGGATGATGCAGAGTCAGAGAGAATCAAATCATTCTGCCGTGAGGAATCGTCAGACAGGAGCTGGGACCAGAGAGAGCGAGACCGAGAGAATTATAATCAACCATCCCGTGTCCTTGTCGTTCAATTCCACACTCACATGCTCACAGGGAAAATGAATTATGGGGCTCAGGCAGTCTCTGGAGTTTGGACCACAAGGGGGTGAGCCCTGGGCTGGGGCTTGGGGGAGACAAAGGGACAAAAATGGGGCTGCTGCACAGTCTGATCCCACAGATTTCACTGCGTTCCTCTCTGCCTCCATATTCCCAGCTTCTTGTCTCTCTCACAGCTTTCTATAAATCCCCATCTCCCCTCCATCCTTCAAATCTCCCCCTATCCACTGTACACAGGCTGTTAAAAGGAGAACAGAATCGGGATGAATTCACAGGTTGATGCTAGGGTAACAGAATGGGGATGGGTTCAGAGGGCAATGCTAGGGTAACAGAATGAAGATGGGTTCACAGGCCAAGGCAAGGAGAACAGAGTGGGAATGCATCACTAGATCATTGCTAAAGCAACAGTGTGGGGCTGTGTTCAAAGGCCATAGCTGGTCGAACAGAGGCGGGGTGTGAGGAGAACAGAGGATGCATTCACAGGCTGCTGCACAGGGACATACTAAGGAAGGGTTCTCTGGCCTATGCTAGCACAACAGAATGGGGATGGGCTCACCGGCCATTCCTAGGTATAATAGTGTGGGAATGAGTTAACAGGCCATTTTCTATGAGAACAGTTTCAGGATACGTTCACACATCGCTGTTAGGAGAACAGAGTGTGGGATGGGTTTATAGTCTATGGCTAGAGTAACATTGTTAGGATGGGTTCATAGGCCATTGCAAGGAGAACACAGTGGGAGTGGGTTAACAGATCATTGCGAGGGGAACAAGATTAAGATGGGCTCACAGGCCATTGCTAGAGGAACAGAATGGGGATGGGATCATAGACTATTGCTATAAAACTAAATTGGGATTGGGTTCCCAAGTCACTGCTAGGAGAACAGTGTGGAGATGGTTGAACAGTCTGGTGCTAAGGCAAAAGCGTGAGGATTGGTTCACAGGCTGGTGCAAGTGATACAGTATTGATGGTTTCACAGACTGTTTCTAGCAGAGCAGATTGGGAATGGGGTCACAGGCAGTTGTCAGTGCAGCAGAGTGGAGGTGGTTTCACAGGCCGTTGCTAGGGGAAGAGAGTAGGGATTGGCTGACAGGCTGTTACTAAGAGAACAGAGGCAGGATCAGTTCACACGTTGTTGCTACGAGAACATTTTGTGGATGTTCAACAGGTTGTTGCTTGGGGTACAGTGGAGATGTGGTCACAGTCTTTTGCAATGAAATTGGGGATGGGTATGAGCCTGTTGCAAGGGGATCAGAGTGGGGATGGATTCATAGGCCTTTCCAAGGGCAACCGTCTAAGGATCTGCTCACAGGCCTTGACTCGGGCAATACAGTGGCAACGGGCTCACAGATTGTTGCTGGGGGAACAGATTGGGAATGTTTCACATGCTGTAGCTACAAGAAAAGACTGGTCATGTGTTAATAAGTTGTTGCAAGAAGAAGGGAATGCAGACGTGTTCACAGGTCATTGGTAGAACAGTGGAGATGTGTTGACAGGCCATTGCTAGCTTAACAGAATGGTGATGGGCTTACAGGCTTTTGCTCTTGGAGAAGAGTGCGGATGGTACACCGGGAGAGAAAAAGTGTAGAACCGACACAGAGAGAGATCAACAGACAGACCGAGAGGGAAACAGAGGGATGCACAGATTGATTTGTTGTCACATGTACTGAAATACAGTAAAATGTTTTGTTTATGAGTGGTACAGATCAGATCGGATCCAGGCAGAGTCAGCATGGTTTACAAAAAGGAAGTCACGCTTGAGGAAAACGTTCAATTAAAAAAAACACGAGCCCAATCACTGTAACTCCTGGGAAACTCGGGCTGCAAATCACAGCACTCGGTCCCCACTGAAATCAACTGATTCACAACACCCCGATTTTGCATCTCTTTTTGCTTCTGGCCCTGTCTCACCTTCACCTCCCTCAGCCCAGCCAGAGCCAATGTCAATTAGTGCTCAATGCCAATGCAGGCCAATGGCAAATCCAATGTTTACCTGGAAAGCGAGCAGGAGGAACATAAGACACAAGGTGTTACAACGTGATGGGGTTGTCGATGACAGGTCAGAGAGGCACAAGGATCTCATCTTTATGCTCCCATGTACTAGTTAGATGAATATGCTCAGTGCACATTACCCCTTCTACATTCATCAGTCTTGTGCTTGTGTTTAAGTTTTGAAAATGGCTTTGAACGTGAGACAAGTGGAGCTGTAACAATCCCGTGGTATTCAGCAGCAAGAAAATACCAATCAGGCTTTTCCAAAATGGGTATCTTCTGAGATCGTGAGCCACATGGAAGAATGAGAACTGTCTCACTGGGGGTCGCCATGTCTACTTTCAAAGTCTGCTCGAGGCGATCAGAAACTTTGCTGAATTTGTAAGTTTATCGAGAGTAGTGCTGGAATACAGGGAAATTGCAAAGTTTAGTCATTTGTTAAACAGAAGTTGCAAGAATATATCCAACTGTTACAGACAAGCCAATTTACTTTGGGTGCTTGGAAACTTGTAGACGCAACGGTGAAGGCAAAATGAAGAGTTACATGGCCAAAGATCAGTCAATTCATGGGAAGTTGCCATACATTTCTCCAGGAGACATGATGTTAGTTAACTTGCTGTTAATGACCTACGTTTTCTTTTCAACGTGTGAAATATGGGGTTGATCAGAGGAATACAGTTCATGTTTGTCCAAGACTTCCAGAAAGTATGTGATTCAATGTTATTGAGCTGACCCGTGAGTTTATGTATTTGGGGAAAATAACTACAATAACAATACATGTACAAAATTGGCTGAGAGAAAGGAAATACAACAGTGGCTTTGGATATTTTTTGGGATAGTTGAATGAATCTATTGAAATTCCCTCGGTGGCAATGTTGAGACCCTTGTGTTTTCCAAATATATATTAATGCTCTAAACATAGGACTACAGGGAACAGGATCAATATTTGTGCATACGTTAGGATTTGGAAACAGAGAAAAATGTGAGCAGAATGGTACAAAGAAGAACAACACAGCAAAGGAACAGGTACTTTGGGCCACCAAGACTGTGCTGATACATGATGCCTTTCGAAACTAAAAACCTTTTGTTTCTGTGCAATCCATATCACTTTATTCTCTGCCTATTCACCTATCTCTCATATCCACCTTTACCACCCCCTCGACTAGTGTATTCCAAGCACTTACAACCCACTGTCTAAACGCTTGCCTCTTACATCTCCTTTAAACATACACCCTTTTGGCTTAAACTTAGGTCCCATAGTAATTGACATTTTCACCTGAGAAAATACTTCACTCTCCATTCAATCAATGCCTCTCGTAATTTTCTGGAAACTTGTGTAAAGTTAGTGGGGTGTGTGGATCAGAGGTGGATGAATTTCAATGTGGAGAAGTGTCAGGTCACACATTTTAATGGGATGAATGTACATCAGCAATATAAAATAAAGGGTACATCTCTAAAGGGGTTGCAAGGATAGAATGACCTGGGTATATATGTGCATAAGTAATTGAACATAGAAGGACAGATTAGAAGAGAACTTAATAGAATCTACAATATTATATTATTTAATTATTTATTAATTACATGGTTTATTAATTTACTTATTTTTTCTCAACGGCAATGACCTGGGTTTTGTTTCTAGGTTTCATTCAGGCACATTAGGATTGCAGCACGAGCAAGTGGCCAATTTCTGGTTGGGTGGATGGAGAAGACTGATTCATTCATATGAAAACCTAGGATAGAAACTTATGGCCCTGAGGAGACGCTATCCTCAAATTGAGTGACTGCTGGCCACGCTGAGGGACATTGTACAGCAGGGAGAATAGTCAGTCATCATGAGCTATGAAGAGGGGATGTTGTGAACATCTGTACTGGACTGATGGATGGATTTTTGAAACTCCTTTTATCAGAGCTCAGAGTGGCTGGTACACACAGCAAAACTCAAATCAATTGAAATGATTATCTCTTCTGAATGGCTCGCTCTGGCTGATGGAGATTGATTTTACAAACTAACTCATAGAATTTCCACGGAGTAACCTCAGTTACATCACCCGATTCCAAGGGATTTCCTTAATTTTGAAACTATTCTCTGACATGGAACTTTTGAAATCTTTCCAGCTGCAGGTTCCAGCAGATTTTAATATTGTAATCAATAAGACTGTTTCAGGGCTAAATATTTTTTAATGAGTCATTAATAATTTAAGGATTTTATTGTTGTCCTGTGTTATTTGGGAGAGGTTCAATGTCTCTGCATCTGGAGTGACACCTTTGCTGTGGGATCTGAATCCATGTTCATCTATTGCTCTCTTTCACTGATGTTTGATGACTAGCATCGGAACGGTGGGCAGACGGCACACTCTGTGCTGTAAATCTGTATAACTCGGTCCATCTGTATGGCTTTATGACCCTTGCTTTCCTTGATCACCTCTCTGCCATTGTCAAACTTCCACTGCCTCCAATCATGCATGTATTTTAGATTCTGTTGCAGGCTATACATTTACTGTGTCTTCTCCCACTGCCCATCCCCTCACTATGTGCGACTGGCTTACCAGCATGATGTTCCCACATTATCTTTCACAGGAATTGTTTCTTAAGTGCAACAGTTCACCTGTTTTCCACTTCGGAGACAATATTAACAATCACATTCTGCAGCATTCCTCACCTCCACCTAAAGGTTGGGAGATTTTGGCAAACAGCATTTTCTTTTGTCTCTTCACAATAGATAACGCATTAGCCACAGCCAACCAGTTTGTGCTTACAGTGCTCAAATATTAATAGTGCCCAATTAATATTAATAACACCTCCTTCCACTCAACCAGACAGGGGCCAGCCCTTCTTTAGTTGAGGTCTCCAGTGATGCTTTGAAAAATCAGAGTCAATCTGTCTGCATGAAATTTAAACAAAGTTTGGTCATCATCTAACTGGTGCATTTTCCTTTGCAATGCCTTGACCAATCAGAGTCTATTATTCGCCCAGGTCAGTACAGTATAAAACGTTTGCTCCCTTTCCATTGGTGCTTATTGTGAATGAACCGAAATGTGCAAGACAAAAAGCTTTGATGAAACTTGCCTTTTTTGCATACAGTTGGACATTATTGAACTGTTGTACATTGTTGTGGCTCGGCCTCTCTCACAATGCCACCACACAAGGCCTTATAGATGATTATGGAGGAACAATGTGTATTGTGGTTGATTAATTATTTCAATAAATAAAGAGAGGACAGAACTGTGAGCATCGGCCCCTTATAAAATGAGCTTTGTAAAGGGTAACATTGAGGAGCTAGGAAAGGGCAGGAGAGTTAAACAAATACTTTCCAACAATATTCACATTAGGGCATTCTTGCAACTTTAAAATACACAAAAATAGACAAGCAGCAAAAAGGGGAGGAAATAACCATAACAGGAGAAAACATACTGTGGTCAATGAAGTATTTCAAAAGATAAAAAGAGAAGAGAACTGTGAACATCGGCCCCTTAGAGAATGAGATTTGTCAGTGATAATGAGGAGCCAGGAAAGAGCAGGGGAGTTAAACAAATAATTTTAATCAATCTTCACAGTAGGGAACACTTACAACATTACAAAAAAATGAAGTAGTTCAGCAGCACAAAAGGGGAGGAAAGAACCATAATATTGATCAGAAGAGAAAAAGTATTTGGGAAAATAATAACCATTGACAAAGAAAATAGAGGTCGGCCGTTTGGTCATTCAAGCCTGCTCCAACATTTAACACGATCGTGGCTGATCATCCATCTGTTCCTGCTTTCTCTCCATACTTGGATTCCTTTCACCCCAAGGATTATATCCAAATCCTTCTTAAATACATTCAATGTTTTGGCTTCAGGTGCTTTCTGTGGCAGATAATTCCAGAGGTGAGGAAATTTCTTCTTATCTCAGTCCTAAATAGCTTGTCGATGACAGGTTAAAGAGACACTAGGATCCCATCTTTATGCTCCCATGTATGCCCATATCCTAAAAGTCATGGTTCTGGACACCCTGTTTATTGAGAACAGCCTTCCTCTGTTTATCCTGTGGAGCCCTGTCGGAATTCTTTTGTTTCTATGAAAGACCACTCTTCTGAACTCGAGTGAATATAGTCCTAACTGATCCAGTCTTTCTTCACATGTCAGTCCTGTCATCCCAGGAATCATTCTGGTCAACCTTCATTGTACTCCATTCACAGCCAAAGCATTCTTCCACAAGAATAATGAGACCAAAATTGCACACAAGAATCCAGCTATGGGCTCACTGAGACCTGTGGAATCACAGAAGGACGTTCCTGCTCCTGTATCTGAATCCTCTTGTTAAGAAGGCCAAAAGAAACTAACTTGTGCTTGGGACATTTGAAAACAAAGTGTAAGTTTTGTGTTAAATACAAAGCTAATTTATTTGCCTTTTACTCAGAAAATAAAAACCTATATTTTCAGGAAAGTCAATTTAACATCAGTAGAAACAGACAACAATGAAATGTGTTCATTACTGAACATAATTAATAGCAAAATGCAACCACTGTGGTTATTTGTGAATTCACTCATGTTTTTGGGGGGGGGGGGGGGGGGGTTGTCGGGTGTTTGAGTGAATCCCTTCCCACATTCAATGCAGGCGAACGACCTCCCTCCAGTCTGACATCACTGGCATACAATGAGGTGAAATGATCACCTGAACCCAGTTTGAAAGTGAAAGCACTGGAACGGTCTCTCACCTGTGTCAACACATTGATGGATCATCAATTGTTGAGGACTTTTAAAGCATTTTCTGCAATCTGAACATTCAAAGTTATTTCAATAATGTGAGCAAGTTAATGGAGGCTAATTGTTCAGAATCTTTATACCATTTCCCACATTCTCTGGTCAGAATTAACTTGCTCGTGTTTCAGCAGGTACAATGATCTGACGAATCTCTTCCTGCACATGAAGCAAGTGAACGGTATCTCCCCTGTGTGGATGCATTGGTGTACAGCGAGGTTACATATTCATCTGTACCCAGTCCCATCTTGAGAGTATCTTATTGGGCTCTCAACAGTGTGAACATGTTGATGGGACATCAGTTCTCCAGAACATTTACAGCATTTCCTGCAGTCTGAACATTGAAAAAGGTCTCTCATTAGAATGAACTTTCTGGTGTTTCACCAGGTCAGATGAGTGAATGAAACACTTCCTACATATGGAATAGACGAACGGTCTCTCCCCAGTGTGAATGTGCTGGTGTATTGGGAGTTTAGATGATCGCTTGAGCCGAGTCGCACAGTGAGAGCACCTGAATGGTTTCTCACTAATGTGAGATATTAGTTCTCTCGAACTTTTCTCGCAATTCCTAGAGTGTGGATATTTTAAAGGTCTCTCCCCAGTGTGAACGTGCCGGTGAGTCAGCAGATGGGATGAGTGAGTGAATCCTTTCGCACACTCAGAGGAGATGAACTGCCTCTCTCTTATATGAACTTGCTGGTGTGTCAGCAGACTGGATGATCAAATGAATCCCTTTCCACAGTCAGGGCTGGTGAACGGTCTCTCTCCAGTGTGACCACACTGATGACTTTCCAGGGAAGATGGATATTTGAATTCCTTCTCACAGTCCTCACATTTCCATGGTTTCTCAGTGCGAACACTGGTTTTGGCTTCCATGATCAAAGCCTGATGATATTCAAGACATGATGAATTCAACATTTCGTTAGAATCTGCAGCGAGATTTGAGTTCACTGACTGCAAATGCTCCAACTTCCTGTAAAATGAATGACAGACAGTAAGAACGAAATGTGGCCCAGAGAGAAAAAGGCAGAACTTTAAAACTGGACTGAATACATCTGATCATTTGTGCGATAGACAGTGGACAATGCGACCATGAAAGCTCTTGGATTGTTATAACAATAGGACTGGTTCAGTATTAAGCTTCAGTGAAAGGAACTGGCTGCCAAATCTGGGGCTGCATAAAGGTGTTCTTTGTGGGAAAACTGAGAAATACGGAGAGCATTAATGGAGATGGGCTTCATATGGGCAGCACGGTGGATCGGTCGTTAGCACTGCAGCCTCACAGCACCAGGGACCTGGGTTCGATTCCAGCCTTGGGCGACTGTCTGTGGAGTTTGCACATTCTCCCTCTGTCTGTGTCGGTTTTCTCCCACAGTCAAAAGATGTGCAGGCTCGGTGGATTGGCCATGCTAAACTGCCCATAGTGTTCAGGGGTGTGTGGGTTATTGGGGGATGGGTCTGGGTCTGGGTGGGATGCTTCAAGGGGCGGTGTGGACTTGTTGGACCGAAGGACCTGTTTCCACACTGTAGGTAATCTAATTCATCTGCCAGTAATTCTAACAACCTCCCAAACTCACCAGACAGAAACACAAGATCAGGTGGTGCATGGGAAAACCATCACTTCCAGGACTCTGAGCAGCAGATTCAGACTGGAAAAGATTATTGACTTGCTCAATATGTCAGAATGCATTTTATTAAAAATTAAACCTGCTGAAAAAATAGGGACTCTGACAGTCAGAGTTTATTTTAGCCTCTAGTTCAGTTAGAATGTAATACTTTGCCAATGATTTTCTGTATCATATAACCTACTCTGCAAATAACATCTTTCTTCAGGCTATCTTCAAGGTTTTGCAAGAAGAAAATAAATGATGAATCATTTGTACCTTACACATTTTAATTACTGTCCTCACTGCTTATGACGGGGACTGTACCACATAGTGAATAGAAAATACAGATTGGGCTATTATTCTGCAGAAAAAAAATCCATTCCGTTTGCAAGCTGCGCCATGACTTTCATTTTAGCTTCCCAACCCAGACAAAATCCTCTGTTAAGAACAAAGAACAACATAGCACAGGAACCAGCCCTTCAGCACTCCAAGCCTATGCCTGCACATTCTAACGCTCCATGCTAAAAATGCCTTGATTCACAGGATCCACATTCCTCTCTTCCCTTCCTGTTCATGTATTCAGCCAGGTGCTTCTTGACTGCTGCTGCTGCGTCTGCTTCCATTGCCTCCTGTGGCAACACATTTCAGGAACTCAGCAACTTTTGTGTGAAAAGCTTGCCTTGCTTATCTCTTTCACACATTCCCCCTGCAGCTTGAACTTGTGTCCTCTAGTAATTTATCCCTCTGCCCTGGGGGAAAAAAGTCTCATACATTCCGCTCTATCCATGCCATTCACAATCTTATAAACTTCTCTCAGGCCACCCTCTCAACCTGCTGCGTCCCAGTGTAAACAAACCAAGTCTTTCCAACCTTTCTTCAATGCTAAACTCCCCCATAACCATGCAACATCCTGGGAAACCTATTCTATACCCTCTCCAAAGCATCCACATCCACATGTGGTGTCCAGAACTGAATGCAATATTCTAAGTGTGGCCTGACTAGAGTTCTACAAAGCAGCAGCATAACTTGCCTGTCCATATCGCCATTGCACCTTCCAATGAAGGCAGTCATCCCAAAGGCCTTTTATACTAAATTATCTACCTGCACCATCACTTTCAGTAGCCTGTGGACCTGCACACCCAGATCCTTCTGCATATCAATGTTCCTAAGAGTTCTGCCATTTACTCTATAATTTAAACCTGTACCTGACTTTCCAAATTACATCCCCTCATATCTGTCCAGATTAAACTACATGTCATCTTTCTGCCCATAACTCCAATTTATCTATACTCTGCTGTATCATCTGACAATCCTTCTCACTATCTGCAACTCTACCAACCTTTGTATTGTCCGCAAACTTATTGATTCGACCAGCCACGTGTTCTTCCAAGTTATTTATATAGACCAGAAACAGCAGAGGTCCCAGCACTGATTCCTGTGGAACACCACTAATCAAAACCCTCCATTCTGAAAAGTATCTTTCCACTGCTACACCCTGTCTTCGATGTAGCTATCTCTCCAGCTCATGTGACATCATCCTTTGTACCAGTTTGCCCTGATAGACTAGTGCGCCATTCTAATGAAGCTTGCACGACTTGAACGCACAGCAGCTTTCTTTCAATTTGACACTTTCCAATCTTCCAGATTGAATGTGGAATTCTGCAGTCCCTGAACCATCAAACAGTTATAAGGATCTGGAAAACTTGACCTGGAAATATGCTGGTACTGATGTCATGTTCAGATTGTTACTGCTCGTCGTCAATTCCCCACTCAGTGGAAATAGTTTCTCTGTAACTCCCCTGACAGTCACTAATCATATTCCCAAGACTTTGATCAAAAATATTTCTTATTAATCAATTTCCAGGGATACCTCTCTCAGAATGAAGTGATGTGTTTTAGCAGAAGGGATAGGAAGAGGCAATAACACAACACTAAAGAGTGTGCAGAGTCTGAGGGATTCACATGCACAGATATTTGAAAGTAATAAATAGATTAATTCGTCAAAGCAAATTTGATGTTGATTGATTTCAAAAAAATACTGAATCAGCATTTGAGAGAAAAATGCAAAGGTGCAGGGATAAAACAAGGGAATAGGACTGACTGGATTGCTCCAGACATTTGGCATGGGCTAAATGGTTTGCACTTTTTGATTTTTTTTAATATGGGCCTTCTTGTATTCTAAACCTACAGATTCAGTTATCAATCAGGTGAATCTGTGCTCCATCCACTCCATAGTTGTTAGACCGTTCCTGACAGCAAGTCCGAGAACTATAAAACAGCTAATCAACTGTAATCTAACCACAGATAGTGTATCTCATTTTCTGATATCTCAAATCTTTTCCCACAGGCACACACACACACATTCATACCTGAACGCTACCACATTCAGATGCTGATAGCATTCAGATACTCATCAATCGAGTTACTCTTTCACTCTTTCTGAGGTTCAAGTCGGCCAAATTCCTCTGCTGACATTGATCTGTAAGAGTGTAAAATCCATCACGATCAATCCAGGACAGAGATTCAGAACAGAAAAAGAAAAGCATTTCTCTTGGTTTGAAGTTGCTGTTCGTAAATCCTGCTCGCCTTCCCCTCGCCCCGTTCCGTTCCCAACAAGTGAAGGACATGCGCGCGCTCCGCTTCCAGTTGGCCCCGGATAAAGATGGCGGGCTCACACGGCTCAGAAAACATTCGCGGCGCCCAGCCCTGCCTCGGCTAACAAAGGAATTCAGCAATTCCAATCTATTCGTGACAAAACCGGGGTCGGTATTTTTCAATTCAGTGACGGTAGCTACTGTCAGATTTTATAAAGCCTCTCCGCCCACTTCGTGGAATACTCACTCACTTGATTTCTAATTTTCACCTTTCAAATCCTCATCGCGCCTGCTCCTCATCCGATTCCTCCGGCTCTCCTTTGCCTCCGGTACTGCGCATGTTTGAAACGCTTCAGATTGCGCGCGCACCAGTGGGCGTATACATTCAGAGATAATGGGGACTGCAGATGCTGGTGAATCCGAGATAACTCGTGTGGGTCTGAAATATTAGCTCTTGTGCTCCTAAAATGCTTCTTGGCCTGCTGTGTTCATCCAGCTCCACACTTTGTCATCTGGGCAAATGCATTCCCACCCAGAATGCTGGGAAAAACACGCTGCCATTGAGCAGCAATATTGATACAACGAAGATATGAAGGAATATGCCAGGACGAAAGATACAGGAATTCATTGATACAAGTGCATGGTCCCTGTCTGTCCTGGTTCTAATAAACAGCAGAACAAAGAGATATGAACACACACTCAACGGATAAAGTGAACAAAATATACACCTTTCCTGTGTAGAATATTTGAATTTCGCCGCAAGAAGAATTCATTTATTGGTGATAAAATCATTTCAAATTTCAAAGCTGAACGATGTCAGGTAGGAAAACTAAATAAATCCGTTCTCACACTGAAGTGTGAAGAGTCTTCCTGTGCGGTGACTGTGCTGATACGTCAGTAGTTTAAGATGTTCAGGCAAGCGTGAAATGTTACACACGAGCTTCAGAAGAGACTGAGATGTCAATCACTTCCTGTAATGAGTTTCATTGTCTCAGCACTCTTTGAATAAACAAAAGCAGACTCAATCAACTCGAAATATTCAGCAACAGTTGAAAGAGAAATGCACTTTATATTACATGACTTCTCTGCATCAGTCCACAGAAAGGGAAAATTAACTCTTTTTCTCAAGCCAGGGACTTATCATCAAGACTGAATATTTCCAATATCTTCTTGTTTTATACTCAGTCAAAGAACTGATTTCTGAATTGTACAATCAATTCATTTGTGACTCGTATCTTTTTTTTGTGTCCACACATTAGTGGAAACATCTTCCGTGTTTAATCTGTCCGTCAGGCTTAGCACAGGAGTTAGATGACAGCTCCAAGAACAAATCAAATCAGCACGGCTATCCTTTGTTTTAAGATGTTACTTTTCTTTTCTCTGCAAAGAGAAAGAGCGTCCAGAAATGATGCTTGCCTTGTGGGGAGAGAAGATTTCGGAGACACAGTAAAGGAATACAAGTCCAAAGAACTGGACACTATCGTGGCTTGGGCGAACAAGTGACAGGTATCATTTGCTACATATAAATGGCAAGCAATGACATTCTCAAATAAGACAAAATATAATCACATTTCTTTGACATTCAATGGCATTACCGTCACTAAATGCCCCACTGTTAACATGCAGGTGGATCCCATTTACCAGAAACTCAACTAGACTTACCAGTTATACACAGTGAATACAAGTGTGAGTCAAAACCGATGAAATACTGCTGTGAGTAACTCACCTGCTGACTTCCCAAAGCCTGTCCATCTTCCATAAAAGTGAAATGGAATAACTTCCCACTGGATGGGTGTAACTGCGTTAAGACTGAAGAAGCTTGAGACCATCCAAGACAATGCAAACCACATCACTGGCACTACACCCATAAACATCCACCCCCTCCACCACCAACCTTCAGTTACACCAATGGGTTTTGGGTCAGCTGATACACAGGAAAACCAATGACCACCATTCCCCCTGCTGATCGCTCAGTATCCTGACTTGGAAATGTATCGCAATTCTTTCACAGTTGCTGTGTCAAAATTCTGGAATTCCCTCCCAAACAACATAGTGGGGCGAATTATAAAACTAAGACTGCTGCAGTTCAAGAAGCCAGCTCACCACCACTCCCTCAAGGACAATGAGGGATGGGCAATAAATGCTGGCTAGCTACCAACATTCACATCCCACAAACAAATTAACAAAAAAACATTGGTGGGCTGCTATCTAAGATGAAGGAGGTAGTTTTTTTATATGAATGCTAAATATATTGATGGTCAACAAGAGAGTCAAAAGGTTATTATGATAAATAGCTTGTGGAGTTGAAGCTACACTCAGTTCAGACATGATTTTATTTAATGACCAAGCAGGCGAGAGTGGCTAAATGGCACATATCTGCTCCTAGTGCTGACATGTACATGTATAGTCATATTGAAGCTATTCACAGACATTCGGGTGTAAGCTCAAAAGATCAAAATTTAAGTAAAAGCTGAGACATTTGACTGAATGAAATGAGACGTCTGTTATCTGCTTGGGATGCTTTTCCTAAATGGGTCCCTGTTAAGCAAGTGTGGTGTCAGGAAGAGACCGTGAAAACAAGAGCTGGAGATCAATTTATTTTGAAAGGGAGAGAAAAAAGGAATGCACTTCCCGGCATTCTCCAGGTGATGGTGTTTCTCCTCATCTCAGTCCTAAAATATTTACCCCATATCCTTAAACTGTAGCCCCTTGTTCTGTAATTCCCCACCATTGGAACATCCTTCCTGCATCTAACTTGTCCAGTCCTGTTTGGAATTTGGAGATTTCAATGTGATCCCCTCATTCTTCTATACTCCGTTGAATACAATTTTAACTGACTCAATCTCTCTTCATACGTTATTCCTACCATCCCAGGAGTCAAGTTGGTAAACACGTGCTGAACGCCGTCGAAAGGAAGAACACTTTTTTTCAGATAGGCATGCCAAAACTGTACACAATATAACAGGTGTGGACTTACTTAGGCCCTGTGTAACTGCAGCAAAGCATTCTTGTTCCTTTATTTGGATCCTCACTCTGTGAAGGCCAACAGATAATTTGTTTCCTTACTGCCTGCTGCACTTGTGCACTTACTGTCAGCAACTGGTGCGCAAGGATCCTCTGGTCTCATTGACACTCCCATGTGCCATTCAAACGATAATCTGCCTTGTTTTTTTTATTGCTACAAGATGGATAAGCTTACATTTATCCAAATATAACGTAACCAATATTAATTTTCACTTACAAAGCTTCTCCAAATCACACTGCAACATGCATGCACCCAGCTTTGTGCCATCTAAAAAGTTTGAAAAATTATATTTAGTTTCCTCATCTAAATCAGCAACGCACATTGTGAACAGCTGGGGTTCAAGAACAGATCCCTGTTATACCCCACGAGTTACTGTCTGACATTGTGAACAGCTGGGGTTCAAGAACAGACCCCTGTTATACCCCACTAGTTACTGTCTGACATTGTGAACAGCTGGGGTTCAAGAACAGACCCCTGTTATACCCCACTAGTTACTGTCTGACATTGTGAACAGCTGGGGTTCAAGAACAGACCCCTGTTATACCCCACTAGTTACTGTCTGACATTGTGAACAGCTGGGGTTCAAGAACAGACCCCTGTTATACCCCACTAGTTACTGTCTGACATTGTGAACAGCTGGGGTTCAAGAACAGACCCCTGTTATACCCCACTAGTTACTGTCTGACATTGTGAACAGCTGGGGTTCAAGAACAGACCCCTGTTATACCCCACTAGTTACTGTCTGACATTGTGAACAGCTGGGGTTCAAGAACAGACCCCTGTTATACCCCACGAGTTACTGTCTGACATTGTGAACAGCTGGGTTTCAAGAACAGACCCCTGTTATACCCCACTAGTTACTGTCTGACATTGTGAACAGCTGGGGTTCAAGAACAGACCCCTGTTATACCCCACTAGTTACTGTCTGCCATTGGGCAAAAGACACATTTACTTTGAATCCACGTTGACTACGTGCTGACCAGTTTCATAACCAACTCATTACACTCACCCCAATCCCCTGCATTTCAACCGTACACATTAATCTCTAATCGCTTCTTCAAAGGTCTTCATAAAACCTAAGAAACACATCTACTGGGTCACCATGATCAACTCCACTTGTGACATCCTGAAAGGCAGTCATCAGATTTGTCAAGAATGATTTGCCTTTTGCAAATCTATGGAGACTGTTTGCTTCTGTTATTGTATTCTGCGTACTGTGCTCCAAAATTCTTGGCAATGGAATCGTGCATCTTCCATAAGATTTATCTCAAACTCACTGGTCCATAATTAAAGGGTTTTTCTCTTCCCTTTTAAATCTTATGATTACAGTAACTACCCTGTAGTCTGGAGGGACTGTCAAAGTGTCAAAGAAATTGTGGAAGAGAGCCAGCAATGCATCCATTATTTTGAAGACCCCTTCTTTCAGTCAACTGGGAATGTATGAGCTTTTGATCCCATCAATTTGTCTAAAATCATTTCTTGTGCCATTATAAATTCCCCCGTTTCTGACTGGAATAGACCTATATTAGTTACAACCAATCCTTTCCCCTTTATATACACACAGAATGTTTCCAGTCAGTTGTTACATGCCTGCAAGTTTACTCTCATACTCAACTTCCCCTTTTTATTTAATCTCTTGGTCTTCCTTTGCTAACTTCTAGCCCGGTCCCAATTCTGAGATCTATTTGTTTGCTTGCCAATCTGAATGCCTTTTTTTGCATCTAACATTGACTTTAACTTGCCACTTACGCCATGGTTTGGCTGTTCTTTTTCCTTGTCCTCTTGCAGCATACAGGAATGACATTTTTTTGTCGTTCACTGATTCACTCTTTGAATGTTTGCCATTGTTGTATCACTATCATGTGAGAAACATTTCTCAATCCATTATACCCAACCTCATGAAGAATTCTGTTATTTTATGGTCATTCATCCCCAAATGGTCTTTCACAATGACATTGTCGATTATTCATTTCTCATTCCTTAAATACCCCAATCTAAATGTACTTTTCACTCGTTGGTTCCACAAACTATTCATCAAGAAAACCATCCTGTACACACTATACTAATTGCCCATCCATGGTATTGTGGCTATTTTTATTCACCATATCTGTGTGAAGAGTAACATCTCTCACAACGATAGATATTGTTTTACCACATGCATCTCTGATTTCCTGCTTAAAGCCATCTCAACATCATCACTACAGTTTGGTGCTCCATATAACACTCTTACTTCCTTGTTTCTCAATTATCCACACGTAGATTCTATCATGCATGAGTTAGTATCTTTCATCAATAATATGTGCATGTCCACTTTAAACAGTAATACAATTGCATCACCGTTCAGGAACTGGATTGCAATTACTCTGAACGAATTACACAACTTTGGAGACATCAACAAGGCATACTACCAAAAAAAAATTGAAGCCAGAGGGATCCAATACATCCCGATTCTATGGACACCCCAAGGTACACAAACCAGGGGTCCCTCTCAGACCCATTGTCCCACTATCAGGCACACCAACATATAGACTTGCCAATGAACTACAACAAATTGAAATACTTTGTGGGCAATGCTACCCACTCACATTCACTCATCCCAGGAATTCCTCAATATCATTAAGGACAGCAGGAGAGAAGATGATAAAGTAGGCAGGCACCCCAGAGACCGACAACCTCAATAAAGAAGCCAACATGAAACTACTAGATCTGTGCCTCACAACACACTTCACCGTCAATGACAACATATGCAAAAAAAACAATCAGGACTGATTGCAGAAGCAGTAATGCAAAGGTTAAAATGGACAGCACTCCCCATTGGTTCGAACTAATTGGCTGATTCCAGCTCGTTGCCAAAACATCAAAACAAGCCTAAGGTTTCCTATCACACAGTTAATTGATACACGTTTCCGTTTTAGAACTGGCTGTGCATCATCAGCTACATGCAGACACATTTTTTTCTCTCTCTGTATATATCCCTAAGCTAAGAAAAGCACTTTACCTCTTAATGAGGCCATGCACACTTGACCCATCCATTATTTTACAACAAATTCCAGATGCCTGCCTTCAAATTCACGATTTGAGTTGGTGAGCTTTCAGCTGTGATGAGTGGAAAAAAAAATCCACACTCTCTCCACTGTGGCTGCATTGGTGTTTTGACATTTTAGACGAATCTTCACAGACTCTTCCACACAGAGAGAAAACGTGTGCTTCTCCCCAGTATGAATGGTGTTTCTTCCTTCAGTGTTCAAAATCTTTTAACAATTTGGTTATGATAAAGACAGAGACTGTCAGATCTGGATATGGTTTCATCTGCATCTTAAATTGCAAACCAACCTTTCAAACAGAAAAGAAAAAGACAGGAGAAAACAGAAGAACACACACGGGTTGCGAAATTGAGAGAAATTAATCTGGCCATTTGTGAAACCAAGACTTGGGGAAAAAATTAAAATTTAAACTGTATGAGTACCATAAAAATCAGTCAGTATTTACAGAAAACTACAGAGGTGGGAGATTCGGAAGTCAACGAGCTTTCTCCCCAAAAATTTGATCCCTTTACTCCTCAGAACTAAGAACAAATGGAGAAACAAAATGCTGTAAATACTCAGTAGTTCTGGCAGCATCTGAAATTGTCCTTTTCCATCGATTAATAACCTCGAGCTTCAGTCTCAAGTTCTGTAGTTGCCTCCTTAAACATCTCCAACTCTCCCTCCTTTTCAAAATTGCCCTTCAAAAGCTGATACATGGAACAAAGTTCTTGATCATCAGCTTTATGTCTCTTGGTGGCAAATCCTGCGATATCATATGTCTGTGAAATTCCAGCGAGCATTTCGTTGTACTGAGATTGCTACATAAATGTCAATTTTGTTGGGTAACTTATACACCTATCAGTGTTCGTTCATCATTACGGTGTGAGAATTCTCAAAAGAATGTATATGGATGCTCATCGTTCACGTGGCCTGCTCTTACCTGCTCAACAGACTCCTGGTGATTGACCATATTCCCTGGTCTCTTGCTCCTTAAACTTGTCCACATTCAAGAATGGAATTTTATTTAAAAAATGAACTGGTGGAGCAAAATGGAGTTAGCAGTTCTTTTATTTTTAAAGATTTGTTACAATAACTGCAGAAGAAACATTGATAAAACATCACCCGTTTAAAATTCTATTACTCACAGTGACCACCTACAGGTACTTTAGAAGGATGCAGGGAGAAAAGAGTTTAGAAACGCTTACCAACACAGGTCCAGTAAAAGAGCCATGAGAGGAGGAGGAAGAGGAGCAGGGAAGATGCCTACACTTATATCGCTCAAAACCTGTTCCTGGAACCACTTCAACCCCGCACAGCTGAGAGAGCCATTTATCAGCTGGCAACTTCCTGAAGCTTGACCCAGTCCTGTTCAGGAGTGGGTCAGACCAAGATGAGCCTCTGTAACCAGTTAGGTGGGACGGAGGAGTGGGGGGGAATCGGTGTTGGATGATCTCCTGCCCTGTTTCTTATCCCAAATTGACCCTCCCTCACCATCCCCATGGCCCTGTAAACACAGACTGTAGATACCTGATGGGCCTTGGTGTGCAGACTCAGTCTGGGCATTTCTGGTACAGAACAACAAAAACTGTTCTGTACTCATTCTCTGTATTGTTCCTATTTCTCCATTCCCAGTGAGTTATACATTATGCTGTTGCTCCCGCCCCCCCTACTTATTCTGGTTGCTCTTCTCCATTTCTGTGGTAGTCATAGAAACTTCAAAACTAGCAGCAAGTACAGACCACTCGTCCCTTCATGCCTGTTCTGCTCACCAGTATGATTACGGCTGATCGACCAGGTCAGGAACCCCATATCCTTCGATTCCTTTGGCCTTCAGAACTATACCTAACTCCTCCTGGAAAACAGTGAGCGTATTCGACTCAGCCATGTCCTGTTGCAAACAATTTCACGCACTCGGCATTTTCTGAGTTAAAAGAAAATCTTCTCACCTCAGTCCAAATGGTTTTCATCTGGTCCTTTTCTTTCTGTTTTTTTCACTGATTGTCTTTACTTTGCATTCGGGGTTGCTAACGGCCTAGTCACGGCTTTCATCTGGACACTTCTTTTATTTCTTTACTTCTGCACCATCATCCCCTCTGATTTTGCAACGCGAACCCTTTTGTCAGTCAACAATTCCTGCTCTTCACCCACTCATTCCTTTTGTTCACTGTCACCCTCCACTCCTTGCTCACTGGCCTGAACATTCACTCAGTTTCTGTTCCCACAGACGTGGCTGGATTCATGGTCCACATATCCAGAGCCACAAAAGGGACCCTTCGACCCATTGAGTCTGTCCCAGTCAAAACACCAACAGACTAACTGCTGTAATCCCTTTTCCAGCACCTGACCCGCTTCCAATTCTTTGGCATTTCAGGTATATACCTGAATACTTCTTAAGTGTACTGAGGATTTCTGCACCTACCACACTTGCAGGCAATGAGTTCCAGATTCTCATTGCACTTCGGTGAAAAAAAGTCTCCCGTTTTTGCTAAACTTTCAGTCCTTTACTTCAGTTCATGCCCCCAGTCATTGATGCCTCCAACAAGGGGAGCTATTCGTGCTGCTTCTTCTGTCTATGGCCCTCATCACTTTTACACATCTCAATTATGTCCCCTCTCACTTCTCTCTGCTCCAAAGAAACTAACCCCAAACTTTGCGGGCTGTGTAGTTCCCTGCTGATGGAGAGTGATTCGATTCTACCCTGCCAAACATTCTGGGGAGGAGGATCTGCCATTGCCAACAAATACTTCCTGCACACCCAAATCAACGCTGAGGTAGGCCATAGTCCCTCATTCGCTAGAGACCCCAAGTCTGCATCCTGTAAGTGGGAATGGGAGAAACGGCAAGAAAAATGGGGAACGAAATAAATCTAACACTTGCAGAGAACTGAAATCCATCAACCCGACCAATACAGGGCCAGACAGTTCAGAAACGCTCACCAATTCGAAATCCCAGGCTCAATATCCCCACAGGCCTGTCACTCACACCCGAATTCCCGCCCAGTTCAGAGCAAACCTCCATCTCACAGCTTCCAGACCCTTAATGCAGCCATGCCGAGGAGTGGAATAGTTCAAAGTGAGTACCTCAATACCTCACTGTGAGATCTTCTTTCACTGACCCAATCATATACTTTTTTTCCCGTTGCTCCCTTCCTAGTGATTCCAACCTCCTGCAGTGGTCCCTGTCTCGCAGTTTAATGAAAGAAAATCCTCCCCATTCCTCTGGTGATCTTGTTGGAGTGGGGGGAGAGCTGCATCAGACTGTGTCCTGATTTGCTGATTGTCACTCAAATTCACGATTAGTCTTTCAGATTTAAACCATCAGCAGTGTTTTCCAGTTCTCTCATCCTAAAAATGGCCTAAATCATTTAATTTGTCTGTAATTGTTAGCCTCCTCAGAAACTGTGATTAATTTTCGAGCTCTTTCTCAGTTGGGAGATGATTCCGATGTCGTTGGAATGTAACCACCTCCCCGATTCGATCACAGTCCTTGGTAGTAATAGGAAATCCTCAGTAAACATAAATGGAAACTGTGTGGAGGGTAGAAGATAGATAGAGAACAGATATAATGCAAAATATTTTTTTAAAAAACTGGAGGAACTGTGGATGCTGTAAATCAGGAACAAAAAGAAAAAGTTGCTGGAATAGTTCAGCAAGCTTGGCAGCATCTGTGAAGAAGAAAAACAAATCAGAGCCAACATTTTAGGTCCAGTGACCCTTCGCAAAAATCTAAAGAACTGCAGATGCCATAAATCAGGAACTTAAACAAGTTGCTGGAAAAGCTGACCAGGTTTGGCAGCCTCTGTGAAGAAGAGTCAGAGTAAACGTTCTGAGTCTGTTGACCAGAGAAAGGGTGAGTATGGATGGACAATGCTTTTCAAAATGTGAAATATCTAAGTGGGTTGGTATCCTGCTAATGAAGATCAACAGCATCCTGACTCGTGTGGAATTCTGGGTCAAAAATCAAGCTCTGACCAAAATACGAGCTGGAGCAGAACAGGTACTGTAATAAACTGAAACAATTTCATTTCTGACAAAGAGCCACTGAATTTGAAATTGTAACTTCTTTCTCTGTTCTGATGCTGCCACACCTCCAGCATTTCCCTGGCAATTTCTTTTTCTGTTCCAGCAAAACGTTTGCTCTGTTATTGATAATTGGCGAACACCTTCATAAATGCCTTTGGTTGGCGAGACACCTTCACCTGAATAATGCTGTAACGCTATCGATCCATCTTCCATCTTAAGATGCAAATACCAATTCCTACTGGCTGATGGATGCAGAAAAGCCCACAATTCCAAAAGGCAGAGAAACCGCTCTCAGTACAATAGTCGGCTTCCTGTGTGGGCAGCACATGCTCAAAGCGATTGCAAACCGTGCGGCTGGATCTGCAGAGAAGGTTATCAATCAATTAGCCCAACCAATGGGAGTGAAGGAGTGGCGGGACTGCATGGCCGCGCGGGAGCGGCTGGTCCTCCAACCAATGGGAGTGAACGAGTTGCGTTTTGAATGACAATCTAACAGCTTTCACGACAAATTTCACGACGACCAGCCCCACAAATATCGTTTCATTCAGCTCCATTTCACAACCTGCCCTTTGCTTTTGTGTGCTCTCTTGCATTCTATTTTCTAGTTTTTTTATTAAATTTCAGATTAATAAGCTACAGACAATATTAGAGGAAGGCAGCACGGTGTTTCAATGTTTCGCCCTGCTACCTCAGACGGCCTGGGACCCGGCTTCGATTCCTGACTTGGCTGATAGTGTGGGTTCTTCCCACAGATCAAAAATGTGCAGGCCAGTGGATTGGCCATGCTAAATTGCATATTAATTCCAGGAGTGTATAGGTTAGGTGGTTTAACCATGGGAAATGTAGGGCTATGTGAATGGGATAGGAGGGAGATCTGGGTCGGATGACTCTCGACGGGTTGTTGCAAACTTGATTGGCCAAGTGACCTCTTTCTGCATTGTAAGGAACACATGATTGGATGTGCAGTTGGGAAACTCAACCCAAACAGCAGATCAGAATCTGACAGACAACCAATTCATGGTAACCTGAATATTCCTGGATTTTGAACATTAAAGGAAATATCACTGTTCACTTTGGAGAGAAGCTATACACATGTTCTACGTTTGGACAAGGATTCAGCCGATCAGAACATAAATGTACTGTTGACTCAGAGAAACCTGTGATATGAAGGAAGCATTGGATGGAGTGTCGTATCCAGGACCAAAATTTGAATGAGTGTGAAAATATTACATTGGTTGGAGTACTCCTGATCAAAAAAAGAGGATGATTGTGCTTATTGGGTCCAATCATCTCAGCCCTAGGGCATCTCTGCAAGAATTCCTCAGGGTGGTGTCTTCAGCCTCTCACGCCTTCAGCTGCATTATCAACGATCTTGACTATTTCAGATGGTCAGAAATGGAGATATTCCCTGATGATTGTGCAATATTCCAGGCTATTCAGTTTGCCTCAATCACTGAAATGGTCTATATCCATGTAGAGCAAGACTTTGACAAGATCCAGTCTTGGAATGATTACAGGCAATTGCCAGGCAATGGTCATCTGCAACAGGAATGAATCTAAGGAACTTGCAATGACAATCAAGGGAATTTTCATCATTGCATCCTGCACGATCAACATTTTGGAGTTTTCTTTGGCCACATACTGAACGTAACCAGTCATATAAACTTTGTGACTACAATAGGTCAGAGGCTAGGAAATTTACAGTGACTTCACAGTCCGCCCACCATCGACAAGGCATGTGTCAGCAATGTGATGGAATACTCCCCACTTGCCTGGATTAGTGCAGCTTCAAAAATACTAAGCAACTCAAATTCATCCTGCACAAAGCAGACCATAATCTTTGTCCATGGATCAAATGATTCAATAAGGGAATTAGTCTATTAGCTGCAAAGGAACAATGTACAGGTTTAGAGGCAGAGGCAGGAGAATGGTATTGGGTGAGATATTCTCATTCTGAAGGCTAGTGCAGATAGTATGGTCAAATGGTTTCCTTGTGTGCTGCATCAATTATGTGAATCAAACTCCAATGACAACCTTCAACATTCTCTCCCTTCAACATTGGTGGAAAGTAGCAATAGTTTTGACCAAGACCAATATGCACTGAAGTAACTTCTCTCGGATCATTCAACACCACTTCCCGAAACCAAACTGCACTCAGTTGGTTTGGTTGTAGAGAGAACCGAATTCCCTGTGTCCTCCATCACTCCTCCCTTGGGAAGCAGTTACCTCAATGTCCCCACTCTGCTGCAGACCTTTTCCTTTTCCAAAAATATACTTTATTCTTAAAAAAAGTCTTGTGTGTATGTATGTGTGTGTATATGTATATACACAGCAGCACATCAACCAAACATACATTACCCAACAAACAGAGACTAAAACTTTCACTAAACTAGTGACTGTGGGATATACAGCCCATTCAAATGATGCAACTTCAATTTATGTGAACGTTGAACCAGAAACTGACTAATTTTCAGACTGCATTCACTTTTTATAAAGACTCAGACTTTAGTCAGGCTCTGAATTTGACAAATTTCCAACATTCATGTTGCATCTTCATACCTGATAATACATTTGATAAATTAGCATGAAAAATTGGAATGTGAGTTTTTAGTAATTATGATTGTTGGATACCAATCATATTATTCACATTCTTTTTACTTTCTCTGTGAATTCTGAATTACAACTAACTTTACAAAAGCCATTTGAATTCCAAGGTGCCATACTGAAATTAACCAGAAACTCAAACTTTGAATCATGTTGATGTTTGGCACGATGCTGTGGTGTGATATCACAAAATGGGACTCACTTGAATTTGTGTGGCATCAGGGAACACTAGTAAAACTGAAATGAATGATAATACAGGATTAAACTAACAAGTGGCTGGTCCATACTGGACATTAAAGATGAGGTTCGTAATTTTGAAGACCAATTGCCTGAGACAATTGCTTCAGATGAACCTAAGGGCAGTATAGTGAGGAAGGTGTTTGCTACACTTGCTTCTATTTGTCATTGCCTTGAGTAGAAGATTTGGGAGGTCATGTTGTTGCTTCACAGCACATTGGTTAGTCCACTTTTGGAATACTGCGTGCTCTTTTGTTCTCCCTGCTACAGGCAGGATATTGAAAGGGTTGAGAAAAAAAATTGCAATGATGTTGCCAGAGTGGCTAGGTTTAAGCTACAGGGAGAGGCTGAATAGCCTGGTTGGTGGGGTATGTTTGTCAGAGAGGCATCAAAGACTGAGGGGTGACCTTATCGAGGTCTATAAAATCATGAGGAGTATGGATATGGTAAATAAACAAGGTCTTTTCCATGGGGTGAGGGAGTACAAAACTAGAGTGTATACGCTAAAGGTGATGGGAAAAGAAATAAAAGGTACATATGGGGCAATTTTTCATGCAGAAGGCCTGCGTGTATGAAATGAGATAGCATGGGACATGGTAGAAGCTGAGGCAAGTACATTCAAAGGCATCTGGATGGGTACATAAGGAGTAAGGGTTTTGTTGTGGGCCAAATGGGGGTAGTTTAATTTAGGATATCTGATTGGCATGGATGGGTTGATTGAAGGGTGTGTGTCCATGCAGGATAACTCTTTGTCTGCGTCCAACCAAACCAAAGGCATCATTTACTTCACCCAACCTGTATTTACATGCATTCCAGGCACCAGGAGGGTCCACTACCTGAATGGACACCCATTTAACTTTGGCAGGTAGCCCTGTACAGTGGCTGCTGCCCACTGCACCTTGGCAGCAGTTCCCCCCAAGCTTTAGTGAGTCCTCATCATGAAGTCCTAGACTTTGAATGTGCCAGTCTACAACATTGTGTGGAGGTCAACACCCTCTTCTGGCACACCAGTAAGTACCGATCAGACCAAGACCTCTTTGCCAGAAATCAGTGACAATTTGTAAGGGCATGATACAGTACCTGTTATTAACACAAAAACAGAATTTGTTGGAAAACCTCAGCAGGTCTGACAACATTTGTAGAGAGAAATCATGGCTAAAGTTTTGGTTTGACTGACCTGTCCTCTGAACAGTATCCATCACATTGTTTCAGGCAGCAGACACCTCCTGTACAGCTGTGGCGTCTGTTACAGTTTCTCTCAACTCCTCCGGCCTTAAGGCCCAATGAGTTCCTGGCACTCCTCCAAGTACACTTGCTACAAACATTTTCCGAAACCCCATTCTCACACAACATTCACCATTTTCAGCTGTGGAGACGACAAGCTCTGGAATTCCCTCCTTAAATCTCTTCAAAATTCTTTAAGATAGACAATGTAAACTGAACCTTTTTATTCAATGCTTGAAACATTTTAGTTTAATGAATATCTGAAACTTTCCATAATAATGCAAATCGTTGCTGTTATTGGCTTACACTGAGAAGAACAGGATTATCACTCAAACGTAATAAAATGTGAGGCTGGATGAACACAGCAGGCCAAGCAGCATCTCAGGAGCACAAAAGCTGACGTTTCGGGCCTAGACCCTTCATCAGAGAGGGGGATGGGGAGAGGGAACTGGAATAAATAGGGAGAGAGGGGGAGGCGGACCGAAGATGGAGAGTAAAGAAGATAGGTGGAGAGAGTGTAGGTGGGGAGGTAGGGAGGGGATAGGTCAGTCCAGGGAAGACGGACAGGTCAAGGAGGTGGGATGAGGTTAGCAGGTAGCTTGGGGTGCGGCTTGGGGTGGGAGGAAGGGATGGGTGAGAGGAAGAACAGGTTAGGGAGGCAGAGACAGGTTGGACTGGTTTTGGGATGCAGTGGGTCGGGGGGAAGAGCTGGGCCGGTTGTGTGGTGCAGTGGGGGGAGGGGACGAACTGGGCTGGTTTCGGGATGCAGTAGGGGAAGGGGAGATTTTGAAACTGGTGAAGTCCACATTGATACCATATGGCTGCAGCGTTCCCAAGTGGAATATGAGTTGCTGTTCCTGCAACCTTCGGGTGGCATCATTGTGGCAGTGCAGGAGGCCCATGATGGACATGTCATCTAGAGAATGGGAGGGGGAGTGGAAATGGTTTGCGACTGGGAGGTGCAGTTGTTTGTTGCGAACTGAGCGGAGGTGTTCTGCAAAGCGGTCCCCAAGCCTCCGCCTGGTTTCCCCAATGTAGAGGAAGCCGCACCGGGTACAGTGGCTGCAGTATACCACATTGACAGATGTGCAGGTGAACCTCTGCTTAATGTGGAATGTCATCTTGGGGCCTGGGATGGGGGTGAGGGAGGAGGTGTGGGGACAGGTGTAGCATTTCCTGCAGTTGCAGGGGAAGGTGCCGGGTGTGGTGGGGTTGGTGGGCAGTGTGGAGCGAACAAGGGAGTCACGGAGAGAGTGGTCTCTCCGGAAAGCTGACAGGGGAGGGGATGGAAAAATGTCTTGGGTGGTGGGGTCGGATTGTAAATGGCGGAAGTGTCGGAGGATAATGCATTGTATCCGGAGGTTGGTAGGGTGGTGTGTGAGAACGAGGGGGATCCTCTTGGGGCGGTTGTGGCGGGGGCGGGGTGTGAGGGATGTGTTGCGGGAAATACGGGAGACGCGGTCAAGGGCGTTCTCGATCACTGTGGGGGGAAAGTTGCGGTCCTTAAAGAACTTGGACATCTGGGATGTGCGGGAGTGGAATGTCTTATCGTCGGAGCAGATGCGGCGGAGGTGGCTTCCGCCATTTACAATCCGACCCCACCACCCAAGACATTTTTCCATCCCCTCCCCTGTCAGCTTTCCGGAGAGACCACTCTCTCCGTGACTCCCTTGTTCGCTCCACACTGCCCTCCAACCCCACCACACCCGGCACCTTCCCCTGCAACCGCAGGAACTGCTACACCTGTCCCCACACCTCCTCCCTCACCCCCATCCCAGGCCCCAAGATGACATTCCACATTAAGCAGAGGTTCACCTGCACATCTGCCAATGTGGTATACTGCATCCAGTGTACCCGGTGCGGCTTCCTCTACATTGGGTAAACCAAGGGGAGGCTTGGAGACCACTTTGCAGAACACCTCCGCTCAGTTCGCAACAAACAACTGCACCTCCCAGTCGCAAACCATTTCCGCTCCCCCTCCCATTCTCTAGATGACATGTCCATCATGGGCCTCCTGCACTGCCACAATGATGCCACCCGAAGGTTGCAGGAACAGCAACTCATATTCCACTTGGGAACGCTGCAGCCATATGGTATCAATGTGGACTTCACCAGTTTCAAAATCTCCCCTTCCCCTACTGCATCCCGAAACCAGCCCAGTTCGTCCCCTCCCCCCACTGCACCATACAACCAGCTCAGCTCTTCCACCCCACCCACTGCATCCCAAAACCAGTCCAACCTGTCTCTGCCTCCCTAACCTGTTCTTCCTCTCACCAATCCCTTCCTCCCACCCCAAGCCGCACCCCCAGCTACCTACTAACCTCATCCCACCTCCTTGAACTGTCCGTCTTCCCTGGACTGACCTATCCCCTCCCTACCTCCCCACGTACTCTCTCCACCTATCTTCTTTACTCTCCATCTTCGGTCCGCCTCCCCCTCTCTCCCTATTTATTCCAGTTCCCTCTCCCCATCCCCCTCTCTGATGAAGGGTCAAGGCCCGAAACGTCAGCTTTTGTGCTCCTGAGATGCTGCTTGGCCTGCTGTGTTCATCCAGCCTCACATTTTATTATCTTGGAATTCTCCAGCATCTGCAGTTCCCATTATCTCTTATCAGTCAAAGGCTTTACATTTCCGTACCATCACGGCCACAATCATTTTCAAATTGGAAACTTAATCTTGACAGCCCGTTCTCAGCATTCCCATTGTTCTAACTGACTGCAATGTTCCGAGTCTAGGAGCTGTGAACCATGGACGAGAGTAGCTGAGACACATTTCTTCCCTACCTCACAATGAACCGTCACTCCTGAACAGAGATAATGGGAACTGCAGATGCTGGAGAATCCAAGATAACAACGTGTGAAGCTGGATGAACACAGCAGCCAAGCAGCATCTTAGGAGCACAAAAGCTGACATTTTGGGCCTAGGCCCCTCATCACAGAGGAGGATGGGGAGAGGGTTCTGAAATAAATAAGGAGAGAGGGGTAGGCGGACCAAAGATGGATAGAGGAGAAGATAGGCGGAGAGGAGAGTGGAGGTGAGGAGGGGAGAGTGGAGTTGGGGAGGGGAGAGGTCAGTCTGGAGAGGACGAACAGGTCAAGGAGGCGGGATGAGGTTAGTAGATGGGAAATGGAGGTGCGGCTTGAGGTGGGAGGAGGGGATAGATGAGAGGAAGAACAGGTTAGGGAGGCGGGGACGAGCTGAGCTGGTTTTGGGATGCAGTGGAGGAAGGGGAGATTTTGAAGCTTGTTAAGTCCACATTGATACCATTGGGATGCAGGGTTCCCAAGCGGAATATGACCACTGCATCCCAAAATCAGCCCAGCTCGTCTCCTCCCTCCACTGTGCCTCAAAACCAGCCCAGCTCGTCCCCGCCTCCCTAACCTGTTCTTCCTCTCACCTATCCCCTCCTCCCACCTCAAGCTGCTCCTCCATCTCCTACCTAGTAACCTCATCCCGCCTCCTTGACCTGGCCGTCCTCCCTGGACTGACCTATCGCCTCCCTACATCCCCACCTATACTCTCCTTTCCACCTGTCTTCTCCTCGATCCATCTTTGGTCCGCCTCCCCCTCTTTCCCTATTTATTCCAGAACACTCTCCCCATCCCCCTCTCTGAGGAAGGGTCAAGGCCCGAAACGTCAGCTCTTGAATTCCTGAGATGCTGCTTGGCCTGCTGTGTTCATTCAGCTCTACACTTTGTTACCCTCACTCCTGAAGCTGAGCTACAGCAGGGAAAACGGGAAACATGGAGCATAGATAATAAAATGTGTGCCTGGATGAACACAGCAGGCCCAGCAGCATCTCAGGAGCACAAAAACAGACGTTTCGGGCCTAGACCCTTCATCAGAGAGGGGGATGGGGTGAGGGTTCTGGAATAAATAGGGAGAGAGGGGGAGGCGGACCGAAGATGGAGAGAAAAGAAGATAGGTGGAGAGAGTATAGGTGGGGAGGTAGGGAGGGAATAGGTCAGTCCAGGGAAGACGGACAGGTCAAGGAGGTGGGATGAGGTTAGTGGGTAGGAGATGGAGGTGCGGCTTGTGGTGGCAGGAAGGGATGCGTGAGAGGAAGAACAGGTTAGGGAGGCAGAGACAGGTTGGACTGGTTTTGGGATGCAGTGGGTGGAGCGGGAGAGCTGAGCTGGTTGTGTGGTGCAGTGGGGGGAGGGGAAGGGCTGGGCTGGTTTAGGGATGCGGTGGTGGAAGGGGAGATTTTGAAGCTGGTGAAGTCCACATTGATACCATTGGGCTGCAGGGTTCCCAAGCGGAATATGAGTTGCTGTTTCTGCAACCTTCGGGTGGCATCATTGTGGCAGTGCAGGAGGCCCATGATGGACATGTCATCTAAAGAATGGGAGGGGGAGTGGAAATGGTTTGCGACTGGGAGGTGCAGTTGTTTGTTGCGAACCGAGCGGAGGTGTTCTGCAAAGCGGTCCCCAAGCCTCCGCTTGGTTTCCCCAATGTAGAGGAAGCCACACCGTGTAAACTGGATGCAGTATACAACATTGGCAGATGGGCAGGTGAACATCTGCTTGATGTGGAAAGTCATCTTGGGGCCTGGGATGGGGTTGAGGGAGGAGGTGTGGGCGCAAGTGCAGCATTTCCTGCGGTTGCAGGGGAAGGTGCCAGGTGTGGTAGGGCAGTGTGGAGCGAACAAGGGAGTCACGGAGAGAGTGGTCTCTCCAGAAAGCAGACAGGTGTGGGGATGGAAAAATGTCTTGTGTGGTGGGGTCGGATTGTAGATGGCGGAAGTGTCGGAGGATGATGCGTTGTATCCGGAGGTCGGTGGGGTGGTGTGTGAGAACGAGGGGGATCCTCTTTGGGCGGTTGTGGTGGGGGCGGGGTGTGAGGGATGTGTTGTGGGAAATACGGGAGATGCGGTCAAGGGCGTCCTCGGACACTGTGGGGGGAAAGTTGCAGTCCTTGAAGAACTTGGACATCTGGGATGTGCGGGAGTGGAATGCCTCATCGTGGGAGCAGATGCGGTGGAGGCGGAGGAATTGGGAATAGCGGATGGAATATTTGTAGGAGGGTGGGTGGGAGGAGGTGGGCTTGAAATGGACATCAGTTACAAGCTGGTTGCCTGAGATGGAGACTGAGAGATCCAGGAAGGTGAGGGACGTGCTGGAGATGGCCCAGGTGAATACTTCTCCCCTCCCCAAGCACAGCGCACGTGTGATTGACGGTGGGTTCGGTCCAATAGAAAGGAGGGGGAAGGCCTGGAGGACTGAGCTGGAGAGGTCGGTCCTCCAACCATTCGGAAACAGCAAGGGGCGGGGCCGTGCGGCGACATGTGCTCAATCTTAACCGAAAGAACTGTGGATGCTGTAAATCAGGAACAAAAACAGAAGTTGCTGGAAAAGCTCAACAGCTCTGGCAGCATCTGTGAAAAAAGAAAAAAAAATCGTGTCCGGTGACCCTTCCTCAGAACGGCAACGTTCCGGCTTGTGTTTGCACGCATGCGCAGCGTTATTCTGACCGCCGTCAGCTGGTGATTGCCGGTTTTGTCGGAGCTTTTAAAGGAACAAAGAATAAGCACTTGGGGAAACAGTGAAGGGGTTAGTGTGGTCTGGGAGACTTTATCACCGCTTGTGTACAACTGTAGATCCGAATTAGAACTTCTTGGTCATGCGTTTTCAGTAAACTGAAAAGGACTGCAGGTTTCAGGCCGCGAGAGGCCCAGGTTACCGCCAAAATATTTATTGGCCCCAAAGCCCCGCGTGTTTCGGACAGAATGGTCCCTGCTTTGCACTGGGAACCTGGGGGTTGGAAGCGTTTTCTTTCTCAATGAACTACCACAGTAAATCTGTACTCCGCAACTTAAAGGGCCCTCGTATCTTTTCTGACCAGAATTGGATGCACTGATTGACTGTGACCTCACCAGATCTTTATCAAGGTTCAGCATCTTTTCCGTGAGTGTGTTCTCATTACCTCTATTATTTCTTAAAGCCAGAGTCATAGAGCCTTCAGACCCTCTAGAAACAGACCCTTCAGTCCAAGCTGAACATAATCCCAAACTGACCTAGTTCTATCTGCCTTTTCCTGACCCTTCAAACTTTTCCCATTCATGTAGCTATCCAAATGCTTTTTCAATATTGTGATTATACTTGCATCCACCACACCCTTATGAAGTTCATTCCACACACAAACCACCCTTTGTGTTTTTAAAAAAAGCCTCGTGACTTTTTAAAATGTTTCTCCTCTCACCTTAAAAGTATGTCCCCTAGTTTTGAAATTCCCCATCTAAAGACAACTACCATCAACTCTATCTATAGCTCTCATTATTTTATAAGCTTCTATCCGATTGCCTTTCAACCTGCTACACTGCAATGAAGAAAGTTCCAGCCTATCTTTATAGTTCAATTGTTCCATGTCAGGCAACATCCTGGTAAGTCTGTTCTGAACAATGTACAGTTTGATAATATCCTTCCTATAACTGGACACAGTATTCCAGAAAAGGCCTCACCAATGTCCTGTACAACCTCCAAGATAACATCCCAACTCTTTATACTCCAAGGGCTGAGCAATGAAAGCAAGAATGCCAAATGCCTTTTAACCACCCTGTGGGTATATGTGATGCAATCTTTTAAAAAGAAATGTACCTGCACCCCTAGGTCCCCTGTTCTCAAACACTACCTAAGGCCCTACCATTAATTGTACATGTCCTGCCCTTGTTTGTTACACCAAAATTCAACACCTCACATTTATTCAGATTGAATACAATATGCCATTTTTTGACCCCATTTGATCAAGATCCCTTTGTAATCTTAGATAACCTTCTTCACTGTCTATTATGCCCCTATTTTGGTGTAACCCATAAACTTACTAACTGTACCTTCTATATTCTCATCCAAATCATTTATATAAAATGACAAAAGAGGATCCAGAATTGATCCTGCTGGTCACAGGCCCCCAGACTGAAAAGCAACCCTCTGCCATTACTCTCTGGCTCCTGCTGTTATGCACACACACACCCCCTTTCTATTGTTCCTACATCACCTAAAACCTAGAACAGTGAGCTGCCGGTTTTGTCCATCTCTCAGACAAGTTTCTGTCATAGCTATGAGTTCATCAGCTTTAACTTTAAGACTCGTTGCATTGAAAAGAAAAGTTCTTCAGAGTTACAACATACTCTGATTCTCTCGTCTTTCTTTTGTAATTGCTGTGCTCTCCTCACATTCAGAACGTTCCTCATCAATCCTTCTGTTTACGCAGGTACGTATAATTCCCCCACTCCCCATCTCTGTCAGTATAAAGTCTCCTTTAATGGAATGAGCAAAGCTCCTTGCTGAGATATTGATCCCTTTCCAGTTTACATTAGACCCATTCTTTGTCTTTTCTACCCCAAAAGACATTCCAATTGTTCAAAAACCTGAATCCCTGAACAATACGCGAGATCTTCACCATCGATTTGTCTCCTTTAACCTTGTTCTCCCTACCTCGTTTGGCATTGGGATTAAACAAGAAAGTATGACTCGTCAAGTTTTTTCTTTAAATATTTTACCTAACCGGTCAAATTCACTTTGTAGTGCTTTTAATCTTTTCCCTAAAAATGTCATGGCTATCAATGTGTACAATAATTTCTGGCCTCTCAGTCTCGCCTTTGACAAGAGATTTGAAATGTTCAGAGACGTCCTTAATCTGAGCACAAGGCAATTAACAAACCATCCTAAATTTACACTCACTGCTATAGAATTTCCTGTTTAAGCCTCTGACAGGAGAGTCCCCTACAAAAATAATTCTATAAAATCTCCTGAAATTCTGCATAACATAAGAATCATTCCAAGTGTCGAAAAAGTGACTGGCCATTGCGTTTTCCTCAGAGAGACCACGTCCTTCAACAGTTCCAAAAGCTGAATATCTGGCAGAGGGATAGCCACCGGAGACATTCTTACTTATCTCCTAACAGTGCTGGGTCGTATAGCCGAACACATGTCGAACTGTGATGAAACTGCAGGTTCCATTAATGAAGCCCAAGATCCCATACAGTCTCCTCAATGCATTTTAGTTATGTTCTCTCTCTGATAAAGATATGTACATAGTAACTTCCCGCTCCCTGCTCTTTGCATCCGTGCCATTCAAATATATATTCCCCTTCCACGTTGTTTCCCTCAAGATGCATAAACTCACTGTGTGTTCTAAAGAAGAGATGTTTACTCAAAATATTAACTGTGGCTCCACTATTCCTGCCACTTGGAAAACAGGACAGTACAGCACCGGAAGAAGCCCTTTGGCCCACCACATCTGTTCTAATATAGATGCCACTCTGAAGTAATACAATCTGCCTGTACATGATCTATATCCCTCTCTTCCCTGCCTGTTCATATGTCTGCCTAAATGCCTCTTAAATGTCGTGATTGATCGTTTCTGCTTCTATCACCTCCCAAGAGAGTACCTTGTGGCCGCCTCTCACTTTCTGTATAAGAAACGTGCCTCATACAACTCTTTTTAACTTTCCCCCTCTAACCTTAATCCATTTGCCCCTAGAATTTGTCATTTTCACCTGAGGAAAAGGGCTGAGTGTCCACTGTCTCCCTTTCAGGTCGCCCCTCAGCCCCTTGCTCTGTGTGGTGATAACGATCCAAGTTTGTCCAAGCCAGGCAAAATCCTGGCAAACCTCTTCTGCAACCTTTCCGAAGCCTCCACGCCCTTCCTGTAATGTAGTGATCGAAACTGCACACATCACTCCAAAGGTGGCCGAATTACAACTTTCTATTCAGCCCCCTGACAGAAGAAAGCCAGCATGCCATAGTCCTCCTTTACCACTTTATGCATAGGTGTTGCCACTATCAGAGACCAATGGACTTGGACCGACAGATCCGTCTGTATATCAGTGCTACTCAGGGTTCTTCCATTCATGGTTTACACTCCCCTTGCAATTGGCCTCCCAGAATGTATCACCTCACAGTTACGTGTGCGTGCGTGTATGGTCTCAGGTCTGATCCTTGTGGGACAGCGCTAGCCCTGACCTTCAGTCAGAAAAAACACACTCCACAACTGTTGACGGGTGAAATATCAAACAGGAGTCTTGTGTTCTGTGTTCAGCAGCACGGGCAACCTTTATGTGGAGCTCCTTAGCAATTCATTGTGGGAGATTTTCTGGTGCTGTCTCTCTTCCCCCCAACCAAGTGTAACATTTTTATGCATTTCACATTACAGCAATGACATGGAATGTTATAATGTAATTGTTAGTCACATTTGCCGAAGCGATACATCCAGTCCAGTAAACACATGGTTAATGGCTCTACAGAACTTGGTGCTCCCACAGTCTGTTGATGTTTACCTGATTCCTTTATTATTTGCCTTTAGAATACCTGTTGTTAAACCACATTTCAATCCTGACAGTTTTATAATCCTTCCCAAACATTTACCAGCTGCACCACATTAATTACGAATAACCTCAATACTCCCTTATCACTGAGGGCTCTTGCAAATTTTGTTGGTCTTTATTTTCGCTGTTAACCCGAATTCATAAGATTAGAAATGATATTAATTTCTACTACTTATTGTAAGTTCTTTAAAATAAACGCTAACGTTACTACAGTTCTGTGACAGCTGACAGATTGGGAACAGCCGCTCTCTCACTTGGCCTGAGAAATCAAACAAACAGTCTCTCTAAATTGCAGTTCCAGTTACAAGCCCCAGCACTCAGATGTGGCCAGTGAGTTTTGAATCAGTATTTAACTCATGGATAAATCTTTACTGCCTCTTCTCGAAACGCTCTGCATCACTAATTTTCTTTATTTAGTGAGACAGCATCAATTAGAATTCCACAGATGAGAGTGAAATTCAATCTCTTCACAAATTTACCAAGTCACTAAAAGAAACTTGTTTATATTCTTCAAATTTCTAGGCGACATAACCGCATCTTCACTCTACTTTGTAATCTGTTTCTGCCACTTTTCCGTTGATCAATGGGTGGTTATACTTCTGCAGTCCTATTTACTGCGTTTTGACATGCCATCTTTTGTCCCCACTCCTGGCTATGTAATGAGAAGGTTACATTGTGAATTGTGTGCAGCACATGACCCTAGGAGTGATAGTGATAGAAATGGGCTTCGTGGCAGTGTGGAAAGGGAAGGGGTGAAGCTGGCTGTGGCAGGCATGCAGCAAACTGAAATAAGAATGAAAGTGAATTGATTAATATGGACCCCAATAGGTATTACATATAATCAAGCCTGAATTATGGGATTAGGACAAAGGCCAGTGAGGTTTGAATATGAATAATTCCAAGCGGGTGATAGCGGTGGTCACCAGCCTGTAAAGAACAGGAACCCAACACAACTTGCCATAAGGGTGAACGATCGTGTTTGGACTTTGTGTAACTTCACTTGGGACCACTGCTTCCACTTTGGCCCCTACTTTTTAAATATCTCCAAGAGTGCATATCTCACTGTAATAATCACCCAGTAGGGTCTGACCCATCGTGGTCACAGTGCCACATGATGGGATAATACTTTCACCAGGACCTGATCTCCTGGATTAGGAATGCCAGCTCGGATGTTGCTATGCTCCCTTTCCCAATCTCTGATTCTCTGTCCGTCTCCAACTTACCCTCTCAGCTCATGCAGCTGTTTTGCCAGTTCTCTCTCAATTGTTTCACCCTATTATTTCCATCGTACATTTCCAGTCGTTCTCCTACCACACCCTCCCGCAGCTGCATAGCCTGTCTAGTCACAAATTCAAAAGGGGGTCAACCTCAGCGGCTTTGCTAGGGTTAACCTCAGTTTCATTAGAATGGTGGGGTGTACTCTAAACCATCCTTGCCTTGTCTCTGTCAGGGTCTCAGACCAGTTTCCAGTGTTCGGTTAATTTGTTCGATGTGAACTTTGGGGCTGGTACGGGAGATGGAATCTCCGTTCAGTACCTAACAGCACACATACTGTTTAATTACTTTCCCTGTAATTGTGTCCCTTTTTCAGAATTTGCAGGGGAATGCTTCCACCCACCCAGTAAATCTCGGGTGAGGCAGCCATGCAAAATTACTGATAGCGTGCGGGGATGTGCAGGCTCAATCGGTTAACCATGGTAGTTGTGGGGTTACAGGGATAGGGTGGAATGGGTCCTTCTTCAAAGGGTCAGTGTGGACTTGATGGGCTGAATGACCCATCCCAAATGTAGGGATTCTACAATCTACGATCTAAGGAAAGACTGGATCAGCTGGGTTAGAGACCGGATCGACTGGGTGTATACTCATTGGAAGTTAGTAGAATGAGGGGGGATGGCATAGAAACATAAAATTCTAATGAGCCTGGATGGGCTAGGTGCAGGAAGAGTATCCCAGATGATGTGGAAATCTCAAACTGGGGGTCACAGTCTAAGAATAAAGCCTTCGGGACTGAGATGCAGAACAATCCCTTCACCAAGAATGTGAACCTGTGGAATTCTCTCCCACAGAAAGCTATTGGGGCCAATTAATTAGATATATTTGAGGGGGAGCTGGTCATTTCCCTTATGGCTAAAGGGAGGAAGGAGTATGGAGAGAGGGTAGGAATGTTCTGCTGAGATTACACAATCAGTCATGACCATACTGAATGGTTGTGCAGGCTCAAAGGGTCAAATAGCCAACTCCTGCATCTACTTTTCTGTTTCTGTATGTTTAGACATTCAGCATTTATTTTTCTGGGGTAGGGAACCCGTTGAATCCATCTGCAATTGTTCCCATGAGCCCCCTGGGTTATGTCTGCTGTCTGCATTTAATCTTTTCCCTGACACTGTGTGTCCAGAGTCTTTGATAACACTTTATTATATCATCCCCTACTCCAGGCCACCACCAGCAATGAGGCATCTGATGTTGAATTTTATACCACCCAGCATGGGCCAGCCGATGGTATGTGGTGGCACTGTCTGATCCTCTGTCTTCCTGATTCCATCTTGTCCTTTCGTTGTCCCACCCTTTTCCCATTCAAATTTCTCGTGTTGTGGGGCTGTTTCTTGAAATGTCTTCAAACTTTCTTCTCTTCCTCCAGTAACTGCTGCCACTGCCACTTCCTCAAATATCTGTACTGTTTCAGTAAGTATTTTAGCTGCCTGACCCACATACTCATTGCCCTGTTGTTGTGGGGTTTCTACTTTCCTGTGAGCTCTAATCTTCATGACTGCTGCTTCAGTCACAAAATTAGCTGCTTCCATCAACTCTTTAATCTGTTCTTCGTGCTGTATGTGGCCCCCAGGCAAGGTGACGTACCCGCGCTGAGGCCAGGCCAATATATGGTCGTGAACTGTACCAAAGACGTCAGGACTGTCTGTGTATATGTTGACTCTCTGGCTCCTGGCTGATGTCAGGGCTTTTAGTCGTTGTGCCAGTTCTGAACATTTTCTGCATAATTCCTACAATAATTAAACAACCCTCAAGTTTGCCTTACTCCTTATACGGTGTGTGACTGGGTAGTTTAAAATCGCATTCTTTTGTGTTTACGGGACTATCCTGTGTCCCTACCTGACTGATATCCCAGACACATCGCTCCCTGTCATTCCAATTTGCTTTCTGTGGTTTAATTTTAAGCCCTGCATGGCAGATGTGTTCAGGGAGGTATAATCAATAGGGAGGCAATCTGAGTCATCAGGCTTCAGTGAATTCGTTTGGGATGCTGTCGGTCTGACCATTACCTGCTTCAACCAATTGTTCATGATCACAATTGCTGCCTCCTCAGCCCCAGCTTTGATGGGGTACTGTTTTTGTGGTGGAATGAGAGGGCCCTTGATCCTTTCCAGGGTTTACAGATAATAGCCCATGTTCCTGCTTGTGATTGGGTCCCAGGTGTAACTTCCCAGATTGCCTGACTGTCCCAGTCTCCCTACAGTGTCGCTACTCTGGACATGCAGCCTGTCGTTTTCTTCCTTCCCATGTCCTGATCGGAGGGTCCCCCGTCGTAGTTCGGGAATCTACAACGTGAGATGCTCCTCATTGTTTTCAGAGATCAACCCCCAGAATGTCACATTCCCAATCTGCATCTGAAAAGGTTCACTTCATCTATCACTGAGTCATCGAGATGTGCCACATGGAAATGGACCCTTCAGTCCAAGTCTTCTATGCCAAGCAAACATCCTAAATTCATTAAGTCCCATGTGTCAGCATTTGGCCCACATCACTTTAAACCGTTCTTGTTCATATACCCATCCAGATGACTTTTAAATGTTGTAATTCCACTTGCATCGACTGCTTCCTCTGGCAGCTCATTACATACATGCACCATCCTCTGTGTGAAAGCATCACCCCTTAAATCCCTTTTAACTCTTTTCCTCTCATCTTAAACCTATACCCTCCAGTTTTGGACTCCTAACCCTGGGAAAAAGTTCTTGACCATTCACCCAATCCATGCCCATCATGACCTAGAAGCCTCCGTAAGCACTGCCTCCCCCTGCCCCTCCACGCACCCCCAACCCCAGCCTACAACATTCCAGGGAAAATAGCCCCAACCTATTCAGCTTCTCCCTTCAGATCAAACCCACCAATCAGGGCAATGTCCTTGGAAATATTTTCTGAACCTTTCAAGTTTCACAACATCCTTCCTGTAACAATGAGATCAGAATTGAATGCACTATTCTAAAAGTGGCGTAAGCAATGCCCAATATGTCTGCAACGTGACGCACTAACTCCTAGATTCAAGACGCTGACCTGTGAAGGCAAACGTACCAAATGCCTTCCTCACTCCCTTGTCGACCTGCAACTCCACTTTCAAGAAACTATGAACTTGCACTCCAAGATCTCTTTGTGCAGCAACACTCCCAGGGCCTTCCCATTAAATCCATAACTTCTGTGCTGATTTGCCTTCCTAAAATGCAACACCTCACATTAATCTAAATTAACCTCCATCTGCCACTCCTCAGCTTGTTGGCCCATGTGGTAAAGGTCCGATTGTATTCTCGAAATAACTTTCTTCACTATCCAGTACACCACTACTTTTGATGTTATCTGCAAACTTTACCTCCTATATTCACATGCAAATCATTTACACAAATGACAAAAAAACAACGTCCTTTTGTCCGACACTGTCTGTCTAAGGTTTAACTTTGATCCACATCCGTGCCATCGGTACTGCCTTCTCATACTTCCAGGTCATCCCAGCCATTGTTGTCCCTCTGCGCATAAGTGAGTGTTTTGTCATCCAACCCATTTGAGTCAGTGTCATCGTCCTTCCCTTCCTATAAACTACCATCATGCCCTTTCGCTTTAAGCCCTCGTGTAAGATCTGCCACCTTTGCTTGTTCCCAATTCTCATTGGTCATATTTCTGATGGAGGCTGTCAGAGTTACAGCTGCCTTCTCATATTGGCATATTTTTCTTGTCCATTCCACCAGGGTCTGCTCTGATTTTAGGGCGCCCAGGTCTTAACCCTTCCTGATCATCTTCATGATCAGTTTCTTTTTGCAATCCAATACAATTTGTAACAACCACCCCTTGAGGCCTTTTTGTTGTTGTTGTTGTCCTTAGATAGGGCCCGTTCAGAATCCGTTTTGGCCGCCTTGGGCTTATGCTTCCCCTCGTGCCCCACTTTTCCACCACGATGTCCTGCTGTGTGGTTCAACCCCTCCCAGGTGTGGCCGAGGTCTGTCAATTGTCCACTGAATTCAGCACAGCTCCCTTCTCCCTCATTGCTCTGATTATATTGCCAAGAGCGATTCTGGGCTTTACTGTCTGCCTAAAGTGTGGTAAATATTGAAGATACTTACGTGATTAGGATCCACAGCTGATCATTGACTGGTTTAATATTCTGCTCACAATGCAGAATGTTGGAGGAGAAACATAAAAGAGGGGTCGAGACGCAATGAGTCGATATTCGTGGTGCCTGTAGAACTGTACAGTGAAATATATTTACTTTGATTCGTGGATTTGATAATAATGAAACATATTCTGTGATTATTAGAATACAGAAGAACAAAGTGTGACATTTTAAACTTCACTTAATAATAACTTGACTTTCATTTTATATATCTACAGAGCTGAAAGTAGACTGATTATTAAAGTGATATTAATGTGATCACAGCAAAAAATATCATTAGGAGCTAACAATAATTAATAGAATAAGCAATATGATTATTTGCACTAATTCTTGTATTGAAAATCCAGCCTTGTTTAATGCTTCTAAAATATTACGCTAGTCATTGTAATTCAAGAATACAGTAGCAATGATGTCAATTAAAAAAGACTTTAATTTTAGCTTCACTGTGATAATGGACCAATGCAATAATTGGATGACTGCACTGTAAACTGGAAAGATATATAATATCGGCTCTGATGAGAAAAAATAATTTGGTTTACAAGGTGTTCTGTACTCGGAATAATTAGAAATTAATTGTGGTTATGAATGAGCCATTTAAAAGATCATTACTGTAATTGGCTAAAAATATTTACATTTTGCTAAGATAATTGGACCAAGGAGCATACAGGTTGAAAATGTGTTTATTCAACAGAATACACAAGAGAGAGTTTTCCCCAGGAACTAATTGTAAATACACAGCTCAAAGCAGCTTGAAAAAGATATAGAAGCCAAATGATCACTGAATTGAGAAAAATTGCGCAGTTATAACTGACAGTTTAAAAGTCCAAGTATTTTGGCTACATGTTCATGTTGTTCATAGAGGCAACATGTGGATCAAAGTTAAACCTGGATGGACAGTCGGGGACAAAAGGACGCTGCTTTTTGTCATTTACATCAATGGTTTGACTGTGAATATCAGAAGTAGGTTTGCAGATGACATTAGAATAAGTGGCAGATTTTCATGTTGGGATTCTTGTCTGTTTAACTATAATCTGTTCTGTTCTCAGTGTAAGAGGCTCTTCTTGTGCATGATGGGCTGTCACTAACAGTGTAATTTCCCTGAGAGTCCTGGGATCAGGTTTCCTTTGCCTGCAAATCAGGCGGCCAGTAAACTATGCACCGGCTTTTCTTTGGTGCAGTAGAGATTCATTTCTCAGTGAATAAGTGTTTGATCACAAAGTTATTTCACTCAGAACGGTTTCTAGCACACACCATCCACCAGTGTATCTGGAAAGTTTTTTTTTCTGAACAATTCCAATCTCTACCTGTTGATCTGATGGTACTTGTCAGTTTTATGAGAATTCAACCCTTTGTTGCCGAGCTATTTTTGTAAATGATTCGGTAAATCTATTGCTTCACTGTGGAGTCTGAAGTCGTTATGAGCCGGTTTCACCAGTTCGCCACACTAACTTACCCCGTCTGTCTGTATTATACTTTTTTTAGCATTATCTTATCAGCAAATTCTTTCATTAAAGTGACGAGGAGTGATTTTTTTTTAAGATGACTATTTTTTCTGCTTAGCATTTTGATTTAAAACATAAGACGATGGCTTGAATTTGTGAGGGGGTGATATTGCTGTGTGCAACAGCCTGTCATTATTGGGATTATGTTCCCTAGAACACAGTGTTCTTTTGTCTCCAAATTACACATGATGTTACTTGAGCACCTGGAAAAAGGATGTTTTCATTGCAGTGTGAATTCCATCAATGCACTTTGTGGAACCTTCTGAAGCCAGAGATACACAAATGTGTGCAGATTTGTTTTCCACACTTCAGGAAGCAATCATTAGCATTTGAGTGATTGTAACACGGGACACCAGACTCATTCTTGCAACTGGAGATTATAATGAGTTGCGACGGAGTAGGCTAGATCTGGATATCCTGTATTGCATTTGAATAAAGAGGTCTTCTCTTTGCACTGTATGTTATTACCAAAGACAGTGACAGGATACATGTTGGCAGCTATCTTTGCTGATAGGAATGTAGCGTAATGGATCAGTCTTAAAGTGGTAGAACAGCCTGAGTGCCTGAGATAAGCAGAAATATCTTCAATCAAGTACCTGTGAATCTGTGATCATTTCCACCTCAAGAAGTGGATCTCTGACTACATTCCAGAAAATGGTTTGCAATGTTTGTGATGCTAAAGGGATCAAAAAATGTTGCAAAAACTGGATGAGTGCTGAGAAGTCACAATGATGTGACTCAAATGAAGTGTGGATGCTGGCAAATTGAAACAAAACAGAAAACGCTGCAGAAACCTCGCCGATCTGGCAGCACATGTGGAGAGAGAAACAGAGTTCAAGTTTCAGGTCTGATGTGACTCTCCTTCGGAACAAACAGTGTTGTTAAACTGCAAGTCAGGCTCCAGGTGTGAAATAATGTAAATCTGACTCAGTCTCTGAAGAAGGGCCCAGGCCCGAACCGTCAGCCTTCCTGCTCCTCTGATGCTGCTGTGTTCATCCAGCTCTACACCTTGTTATCTCTATCTCTGAAATTCTTTTTCAGAGAGACAATCTTGCCGTTTGTTTGATCGTGGCACTGAGAGTGCACTAGTGAAACAGAAAAGACACTTTCTATGTCTTGGGATAAATTAGTGTCTGTTGTTCATCGCTGAGACTGGACGGGAGTTCTGATACTCTGGAATCTTCAATTGAAAATGCTGTTTTTTTTGTTTGAAGATCAGGAAGGCTTTCTCCTACGCAGGGAATCAGGGCATGATAACTGATCCTCACTGACCATGACAGGACTCATACCTAGAGGTTATTTTTGTGATTAACACAGTCAGATGTGCTCGACTGTACTCAAACAGTCCTGTCTTGCCCCACACCCCAGCTTCATGATTCTGAGTAAGAGGATCTCAATGTAAACACATTCCCTATATATGGGACAAACCAGCATAGACCCACTATCCATATTTTCCCTCAGAACACATTCCTGACAAAATATTTAGTTATAGTGAGGTCTAGACTGCTTGAAGTGCCGTCACTGTTCTCGCAGAAGTAATTGAACTGTGTTGTCTGGATTGTTCATTTTAATCATTTATGGATGTGCCTGTAGTTTTCATTTCAAGTGGGCGCTGGAATGTATCAGTCTTTAGAGGTGTTTCTGAGGAAACATGTCACTGTTTTCAGGGAGCTCCTCGGGAAATGTATCAGTGTTTTCTCGGAGTTTGGGGGGGGGAGCGGAAATGTCAGTGTTTACGGGGACGATCAAAATGTGCCTGTGGAAAGGTGTCAGTGTTTATTGAGAATCTCCAGTGAGTGTATGAGCATTAACAGACTGTCTGTGGGGAATGAGTATCGGATTCTGGTTTGCAGAACTTTCCTGATGTCTCGGCGGCTTCCAAACCTGTGATTCTGAACACTGGATTTATTTGTGGGGATGTGAATGAGGAGACTTTAGACAAGTATTTAAGGGTAAAGGAATCTCTTTTTATTTAGTAGCAGAAAGGTAATTAGAATTTAAGAAATGGGTATCTCAGTAAATTCTATGAAGTTAATACAATACACTATGGAAAGAGACCACCACTATTAGACATTATTTACTGACACACAGAAAACAAGCATTTACACTGTCTGCCTGAATTGCTCCCAATAGGGTCCCAATGCACTGCCACCGATGTTGGAATTTGGGATCTCGGGGTTTATGCTCCCATCCCAGAATGTGATTTTTGAAGTCCCGGCGGTCCCTCTGGATTACCACACCTAGAGCCTGGATGAAGACTTAGGAATGTGTGGGTTTGTACGTTTGGGTTGAGTCGGCTGATGCGCAAAGGTGTGTTTTGGTGAGTAGCCATTTCTCTTCACCTTTTGGGTTTTCACCTCAGGTTGTGACTGAGGACTCGTGGCTTCGGTGAAGTCAATGATTGCTTGTGCTAGTCAGTGTCTGGTTTGGATGGCCTGGGTCAGGTTTTTGCCGTTGGTGTTCTCAGTTCAGAAAGTTTGGATCCCGTGTTCGGAAGCTCTTTGTTCAGTTTCCTCCTCCCATAAGATCAGGGCTGGCAGTTATACTGACTGAGAGTCCCATTATCATCACACCATATCTGTAGTTTTCACTCTGCTCTTGATGTTCTTTTCTGAGGTTATTTAGCTTTCCAATGGTTAGAGTGTGTGTGAATGGATTGGAATGTCAAGTATCTCTGTCGGCGCTGTCCCGTCTGTGCTGCATAGCCCGAGGTGTAAAAGCTGTCTTGGATCAGTTCCTTTTGGATCAGGGTCTGTTGGCTTCGGTTAATTGTCCTTTGAGTGAGGAGGTGCAACGTGGGATTCCAGGCCGAACAATAATTTTCTGAAGAAGGCTCTCGGCCCGAAACGTCAGTTTTCCTGCTCCTTTAATGCTGCTTGGCCTGTTGTGTTCATCCAGTTCCACAACTTGTTATCTCAATAAACCCACACAGCAATCTCTGTTCCCAGGCATGATTATTGTGTTGTGTATTTCTCGCAGATTCAGTCCAACTGTCTCTTTGAAAAGTTTGGAAGTCTAGGATTCTGCCTAAAAACGCAGGATTGTTAAAATGTTTTACTATTGGTGATTTTTAAAAATATTATTTATTTTACTGGGTCCTGCTTGAATCAGTACTTGTGCAGGTTTCCCAGTGAGTGTGTCAGTATTCACAGTGAGCCTGTGGTTAATGAGTCAGTATCCATAGACTTTTTCCTGTGATTGTGTGGGGTGCTATTTACAGAATGATCACTTGGAACTATTTCCGTACCCCAAGGAGTTGCTGGGGAGTTTGTCCTCACTGCAGTGAGTGAACGATATTTAAGGTGTCCTTGGGGAGTATGACAGTATTGGCAGTGTGTCTGGGGTATTCATTCAGTATTTACAGTGGGTCCAAAGGGACTTTGTCATTATTTACTTGGGGTGCCTGGTAGTGTATCACTATTTACAGGGGGGTGTTCGTTGAGATTCTGATGTTAATACAGTATCCCTGGGGAGTGCGTCAGTATTTACTGGGAATCGTTACAGCATTTTGATGGATCCCATGCAGAGCAGATTGAGGGGTAACCCAACAGGTTTAAAAGTCCTGAGCGGTATTGATAAAGTGAATGGCAGATTGCAATTCAAGAGGGTGGGGATTTCAATGCTGGGTCACACTCTCCAGGGGAGAGGAGAAAGATTTTAATAAATGCATGGAATTTTATTTTTGTTTACACAGGGTTCATGTATGGGATGGCCTTTCGGAGGAAGTACTGGGTGCGGGTACAGTTACCGCATTTAAAAGGCAGTTGGGTAAGTACACGAATAAGAAATATTTGGAGGGGCATGTCTCACCTTCCTGTGCTTGGCCCCAGTTCAGTTTGGGTTTGTGGTCGGCTTGGACTGAAGGATCTGATTCTGGGCGATGTGGCTCTGTATCTCGAAAAGCAGTATCCACAGAGAATCCAGGATCTGTGCGTTAATATTTACAGGGGTTCCAGAGGGGATGCATCAGTATTTACAGCATGTCCTGGGAGGATTTTCAGCATTTCCTGGGTGTTTCTGGGGAGGGCGTTAATATTTAAAGTGCATTCCTGAGAAGTGTGACGGACTTTTACAGGAAATCCCAGGAGAGTGCATTAATATTTACAACAAATCCATTGGGAGTGTGTTAACATTTTCTGGGAACCTGACTGGGAGTGTTTCAGTGTTTACAGGAGGACTGGGGAGTGAGTAATGTTGACAGGGAATTCGTGCACGATATGTTAGTATGTTGAGGGGTCTCTGGGCAGTATATCAGTATCTGCAGCGAATCCAAAGGGAGCGTGTCAATAATTACTGGGTGTTCCAGAGGGAATACAACAGTATCTGCAGTGCATCTCCAGGGAAGTCTGTCAGCATTTACAGCCGGTCTAGAGTGACTCTGGTGATAACACGATGTGAGGCTAGATGAACACAGCAGGCCAAGCAGCATCCGAGGAGCAGGAAAGCTTGATGTTTCAGGTTGGGACCCTTCTTCTGATGTTGTTTACTTGAGTTCAGTGGGACTGTCAGTATTTTAAAAAGTGTTCCAATGTAATGAGGTAGAGTTCACAAGGAATCACCAAGAAGTGTGTCAGTTTGTTGAGGCTTCTCACAAGGAAATTGTTAGTATTCGCCAGGATTCTCTCAGGGTGTATTTCACAGAATGTTGTTGACAGTGTGTCATCATTTACATAAGATGGTGTCCACGTTTGCATGGGTCCGGGGGTGGTGTGTCTGTGCAACAGACTTGCACAGTGAGTCTCCAGTGACTGACCATAATTTTGAGATGAGTCCAAGGACAGTTTCAGGAATTTGTGCCTTTGGGAGTGTGTTCATAATTATAAAGGATTTGTGGGGTAATGAGTCAGTGTGTATAGAGACTCCCCAGTGAGCGTGTTCGTATTTAAACTGGGTGCAGGTGCAGCAGGGGTTGAAGAAGGCAAATGGTATGTTGGCCTTCATAGGGAGAGGATTCTGGGAGATCTTGCTGTATTTGTGCAGGGCCATTGTGAGACTGTATCTGGAGTATTATGTACAGTTTTGACTTCTGTTATCTGAAGAAGGATGCCCTGACCATAGAGGCAATGCTTACCAGACTGAGATCAGGTTGGACTGACATATGAAGAGACGTTGGATTGATGAGGAGAGCATTCACTGTCATTTATGAAAATGAGGGTGGATCTCATGAAAATGTATAAAATTCTAACAGGTCTAGACATAATAACAGTAAGAGCAATATTCCCGGTGACTAAAGAACCTGGAAGCAGGGCTTCCAGTCTGAGGACACAGGATAGGCCACTGAGAACTGAAATGAGGAAAAATGTCTTTGCCAGAGATTTTTTTTTCACTCATTCATGGGATGAAGACGTCTCTGGCTAGGCAGCATTTATTGCTCATCCCTAATTGCCCAAAGGGCAGTTAAGAGTCAACCACATTGTTGTGGCTGTGGAATCACATGTAGGCCAGCACAGTTCTCCCAGGGCAGAAATGGCTAGCACGAGGGGTCATAGTTTTAAGCTGGTTGGTGGAAAGTACAGAGGGGATGTCAGAGGCAGGTTCTTTACGCAGAGAGTTGTGAGAGCATGGAATGCGTTGCCAGCAGCAGTTGTGGAAGCAAGGGCATTGGGGTCATTTAAGAGACTGCTGGACATGTATATGGTCACAGAAATTTGAGGGTGCATACATGAGGATCAGTGTTCGGCACAACATTGTGGGCTGAAGGGCCTGTTCTGTGCTGTACTGTTCTATGTTCTAAGTAAGGATGGCAGTGTCCTCCCTGAAGGACATTAATGAACCTGATGGGTTTTTTCAATGATCAACACTGGACTCATAGTCTTCATTAAACCCCAAATTCCAGGTATTTGTTGAATTCGAATTCCACCCTGTGCCATGGTGGGATTTGAATCCAGGTCCCCAGAACCCATATTCCCCAGAATATTATCTGGGTCTGTTGTTTAATAGTCCAGTAATAACGCCACTCGGCCATCGCCTCTGAGTCTGTGGAATTCACTGCCACTGAAAGTGGTTGAGGCCAAACCATTGAATGTTTCCAAGAAGAAGTTTAATCTAGTTACAGGAATAAAGAGAGCACATGATACAGGGAGTCAGCTAGATCAGAGGACTGAGTTTGAGAACCAGTCATGGTCATAGTTATTGGTAGCACAAGTTTTGAGTGGGCAGATATCTTCTACTTGTGCTCCTCATTCATATTTATGTTCTTACATATGTTTAGGGGCCTCAGTGAGCCGGCCAGGATGTAAAAGGGACCATGGGGAATGTGTTAGTATTTACGGTGGGTCCCATGGTGTCCTGGGGATTGCATCAGTTTTTACTGTGGGTCTCAGGTCGTGCGTTGGTGTTTCCATTGGGTTCCAGGGGTCCTGGGCATTGCATCAGTATTTATGGCGGGTTCCAGGGGATGCATCGGTCTTTCATGGGTATGTACAGAGTGTAGCACCATGTTGGATGAACTGAAGCTGTTTCCACTTTTTCAAGGGTCTCAGCTCGTGGTAGGTGGGTGTAGTGTATGACTTTAAAAAGGTTATTTTGTCGTTTTTTTTTGAAGATTGCTTGTAAAGGCAGAAGTGCGAAGTGTTCAGGGGTTTTAGGAGGCCTTTGGGTTTTTTGTTTTAAAAGCAACTTAACAATGGAAGAGGAGTGGCCAGTTCAGGCTCTCTAGTTATATTTCAGCTGTAGCAGCCATGAGATTTGTGCGTCCAGAAGGTTTGCAAGCTTCAATAAATAATTCGTAACTGGCTTTCTCGGAAATCTCTCTCTGGATGTTGTTCCCTCCTGCCTTTAAGAATCTGTGTTTGAAATTACCTTTTAGCCAACGGGTGTGTTTATGGGATGTGACAAGATTGGAACAGTTAATTCGTAATAGTTACTGTATTGGGTGTATTAGGCTTTCCGATATTTTGTTATTCTAAATTCCACTTTCTTCTGTTCATGTTTTAATTGTTGTGTTTAAATAAATTTGTTTTGCTTCAAACCAAGTGCATCATACCTAGAACACCCACATGACATTTGCCTCTTAAAATAAAAAAGTTAGGGTCGAAAGGTAAGTGTGGAGTTGGAAGAACACAGCAGGACAGGCAACATCAGAGGAGCAGAAAAGTTGGCATTTCAGGTTGGAATAATGGGAACTGCAGATGCTGGAGAATCCAAGATAGCCAAGTGTGGGGCTGGATGAACACAGCAGGCCAAGCAGCACCTTAGGAGCACAAAAGCTGACGTTTTGGGCCTCGACCCTTCATCAGAAACGGCCCCTTTTCTGATGAAGTTTCTTGTCCTGAAACGTCAGCTTTTGTGCTCCGAAGATGCTGCTTGGCCTGCTGTGTTCATCCAGCCCCACACTTGGTTATCTTTCAGGTTGGGACCCTTCTGACTATCTCAAAATTAGGGTCCAGGCTACTTTGTTAAAATCTTGTGAGGAAATTCCCGCCTGGCCCATAACAGATTGGGCGCTCTTGCCACAATAATTCTACAATTCCACTTTGGGTTTCGGGTTAATTGACTCCAGGGTGGTGAGTGCTAGTTGTTAGTGTCTTTTGGTTCGGGTGTTGCATTCCCTTGGTTTAAACAGGGTGTGCCTTGTGTAGGAATGGCTCTTTCAGTCATCACTCAGATTTCTGGGGGTGGAAGCAGTGACTTCGGCGTCTTTGCAAAAAGTGACCACGGCAAAGCTGTTGGAATTGGCAGACAGGCTGGAGTTGGGGTTACCCTCGTCTGTGAGGAAAGGAAAGGGACTGACAACACTGTTTCGAAATGGCTAGGATTCAGTATTTACTGTGGAGAAAAACATAGCACCTCAGGAACTTGGTGAAATAAATAGTGAAGACTAGCAAAGAGTCCACAATTGAGACAATGAGGTGTTAGGAGTCTTAAAGTGCACAAAGGCAGATAAATCCTCAGGCCTTGATCAGGTTTATCCCAGGTCATTCTGGAAGGCTCGGTAAGAAATTGTGAGCTGCTCCAGCAAGATATTTATATCATCAACAGCCACAGTGAGATGTCAGAAGACTGGAGGGTGGGTAATGTTGTTGCATCACTCAAGGGGCTGCAAGGCCAAGCCTGGAAACTACAAACCAGTGACACTGACGTCAGTGGTGGGTAGTTTGTTGGGGGAGATCCTGAGAGATTGGATCTTCATGCTTTTGGAAAGGCAAGGCTTGATTAGGGCTCGTCAGCACAGCTTTGTGTGTGGAAAATTGTGGCTTTGAAAGTTGATTGATTTTGCTTTGAGGAGGTAGCCAGGAGATAGATGAAGGCAGAGTGGTACTTGGTTCTCAGAAAGTTTAGATCACATGGCATCCGATGAAAGCTTGCCAGTTGTGTACAAGATTGGCTTGACAGTGGGTGCTGGCAGAGGTTTGTTGTTCTTCCTGGAGGCCGATGCGTGTGCCACCAGGTTCGGTTATGTTATGTGTCATTTATATTGATGATTTGAATGAGAATATAGGAGTCATGTTTAGTAAGTTTGTGGGTGACAGTAAAATTGGTGGTATCATGGACAGTGAAGGAGGTTATCTAAGAATTCAGTGAGATCATGATCTATCAGGTTGATGGGATGAGTAATAGCAGATGGAGATTGAGGTGGATAAATGTGAAGTGTTGAATCATGCAAAAACAAACCAGTGCAGAACACACACAGCTAATGTTAAGGCCCCAGATGGTGTTGTCAAGCAGGAGACTTAGGGGTGCAGATACATAGTTCCCTGAAAGCGGTGTCACAGATAGATGGGGTGATGAAGGTGACATTTGGCATGCTTGCTTTCATTGGCCAGAGCATTGGGAATAGGAGATTGGGATATCATGCTGTGGCTGGACAGGATATTCATGAGGCCACCATAAAAGCATTCTTAATTATCAGGAAAAACTTAACTGATTCACTTGTGTCCTTTAGTGAAGGACATCTGACATTCTTAGCTGCTCTAGCCGACATGTGATTTCAGACCCACAGCAATATGGCTGACTCTGAGCTGTGCTATGGCAGTTAGTGATGGGCTATGATTGCTCGACCAGCTGGTGACATCCTCATGCCATGAATGATTTAAATAAAAGTACATATTTCCGTCCCTACCTCTACAGACACCTCCAGATCTGCAATTCCTCCTGGATTTGTAACATTGTTCAGGTCCTTGCCACTTTCCATAACAC